>NW_028191039.1:30000-37349 GCF_048542155.1 Nylanderia fulva | reverse complement strand
GTAGCCTGGATGTTGATTTTGGCCAGCACAGTCGTTGGAGACAGCCAGCCGAGTGGATCGAATAATTTGGCCGTCAAAGAAAGGACCGACCTTTTGGTGACCGCTGAGAGAGTGATCCGGTGGGTGGCGAAGGCGAAGCGGTCGTCGCACGGTTGCCATCGAAGGCCGAGAGTGGAATGACTCTCGCCGGGCAGCCACCATCTGGCCTCTTGTTGCAGGCGCGCGTCCGGTTCCACGAGGCTCAGCAGGTAGGAGGCGTTTGTAGACCACTTTTTTAGTGTGAACCCGCCCGCCGTGCATATATTTGTCAGCTGCCTCACCATAGATTCTGCTTCCTCTTGATTCTTGGCACCGGACAGGATGTCATCCATGTAGACATCGCTCCGCAGGATGTCGGCGCCTTTCGGAAAGCGATGCTCTTCGTCCTCGGCGAGTTGGCGTAAGGTACGGATGGCCAGATACGGGGCGCATGAGAGCCCGTAAGTGACCGTGCATAGCCAGAACTCCTGGACGTCGTTCTTAGAGTCGTCTCTCCTACAGGATTCGCTGCAGGCTTCGATCGTCCGGATGCACTAGGATCTGCCGATACATCTTTTCGATATCGGCAGCGAAGACGTATCTGTGGCGTCGCCAACGCAGCAGGATGTCAGCCAGCGCAGGAAGCAGATTCGGTCCAGTCAGAAGAAATTGGTTGAGAGAGTCCCCGTTCGGCAAGGAGCTCGAGCCGTTGAACACGACCCTCAGCTTAGTGGAAGTGCTGTCCGGACGCAGGACCCCGTGATGCGGCAGGTAACAGGTACCTCGTTGTGGCTCAGCTGGCGCTGGTGCAAGCATCATATGTCGCAGTTCCTTGTACTTTTGCATGAACTCTACGTACATGTCCTTAAAGTCGGCATCTTTCTCTAACCTTTTCTCCGTCTGTTGCAGAGCACGACTGGCGACGCGACGAGTCCCAGACAGATCCGGGAGAGGCTCGATCGTTGGCAGCCGCACTATGTACCTGCCGTCAGGAGAGCGCGAGTGATGACGGCGGTAGTGCTCCTCGCACTCTAGTTCCGCCTTGGTGAGGGTCGGAGATGGCCGGTGGACTTCCTCCTGCTCCCAGAACCGCCGCACCAAGCAGGTGATGTCCTCCTCGATTTGGCAGTGATGAGCGGAGATGTGTTGGCTGGGCGCCGTCGAGCTAACTGTACCTGAGAGAATCCAGCCCAACGAGGTTTGTTGAGCTACTGGATCCTTAGAACCTCCTTTTCGTAGAGCCTGACGGATGATGGTCCCATATACGTCGGCGCCCAGTAGGATGTCGACGGAGTCCGAGGAGCAGAATTCCGGATCGGCGAGCTCCAGGTCCTCCAGATGGGTCCAGGTTCGTCTACTGCTGCGGCATCCTCCGGAAAACAGCGTCAACTTCGGCAGCACCAAAGCGTTGACGAAGGTGGGCGATTCCCCTCTGCGCGACTGCAGGGTGAGTCTCACCTTCCCCTTTGTCACTCCGGTCCTTTTCTCTCCGACTCCATAGACACTAACGGCGGCTGCTTTTCTAGGGAGTCGTAAGCGCTGCGCTAATCGCTCCGAAATGATGGAGGATTCGGAGCCCTGGTCGATCAGAGCGCGAGCGGACTGCCAGCTTCCGTGGCAGTCGAGGACGCGGACCCTAGCCGTAGCGAGCAGCACCGTTGCGGAGGAAGAGTCTGCGCCTTGAGCCACGTGAGACGTCGTGGCGGCCTCGGCTTCCCGGAATGCATCGTGAAGCGAGGAGTGATGTCGACTGCCACACGCTGTACACGTCTTCTTCGAAGAGCACTCGGAAGATTGATGCCGGCCAAGGCAGTTTGAGCAGAGCTTATGCTCACGGACGAGCTGCTTACGCGCCATCGCCGTCTTATCCTTATAGTCGCCGCAGAACATAACAAAGTGGTCCCCCTGGCAGATGGAGCACCGGCTTCTGGACTTCTCTTTTGGATCTTGGCCTTTGACGTGGTGGCTCCTCGTTGATTTCGTAGTGCTGGAGCTGCTGCTGTCGTTCCTGGCCGGAAACAGCGCCTCCAACGTATGGAGCCGACGTTCTATGAAGGCCTCAAGCGAGGCGTAGCTTGGCGGACTCGTGGTGTGACTTATATCACTCTCCCATTCTCGCCTAGAGCGGCTGTCGAGGAGCTCTACGACGAGGTGGACGAAGAGATCCTCCGTGCGGTCTATCGGTCGGTCTATGCTCTTCAGGGAGCTGACAGTTGTTTTTACTCCATGGAAAAGCCTCCTCAATTCAGCGGCGGATTCGCTTTTCATCTTGGTCAACGCTAAGAAATTATTCAGATAATTACGAGTCAGCAATCTTTTGTTCTCGTAATAATCGCTTAGAGTTTTCCAGGCGATTTCATAGTTGTCTTCTGTGGTGCTGAGGTTACGAATCAGCAGATCGGCGTCACCCTTCACACAAAGTTTTAAGTAGTGTAACTTCTCCACAGGTTTTGCTGCCTGATTCCGGCCGATGAGGGATTGGAACAGATCCCGGAATGAAGGCCAATCCTCGTATTTCCCGGCGAAGGTAGGCGGTTGGATTTTTGGCAGCGCTGTCCGAGGAGCGGGACTAATTGTCGCGGCCGCGGTAGAGCTGGCTGCCTGTAGCTGCAGCTGGAGAGCGCTCTTCAGATCGAGCATGAGGCCCTTGTTCAGCAGGTAAGCGTCCTCGCCTAAGGACGGGATGTCCTGTTTAGCGTAGACCTCATGCTTTATTTCGTCAACCTGATCGGCTAACGTATCATTAAGAGCGTCGAATTTATCCCATAGCTTCTCGAGATTTTGAAGCCGGGCCTCCACCGCGCCGAGGGTCATATTGGCCTCGCCGAGCTTCCGCAGGTTCTCGAACGAGCGCGAGATCTTGCCGTACAGCACCGTGGCGGTGGCAATGATCGCCTTCGTGTCTGTCATTTCTAACAATGTTTCTCTGTTCCAGAAGCACTGGTCACCGACACTCAATCACAATCGCTTCCGTGGCACCGGATTCACAGGAGGTTCCGGAGGAATCCGGCTCGAAGGACCAAAAAATGTGCGCGACGGAAAGATGGATAGGACGTGGTCGGAAGCGAGACCGAGAAATAGACACAACACTCGACACACGCGTAACGTTCACAAAAAAAATATATTTATATAAACTATTAACAAAAATTACAATTAATATACCGCACCGAATTTACCGAGAGAATTAGCCGAGTCGTAAATTACTAAGTGTCCGCAAGCAACGGTAATGAATTAGACAAAGACAAGCAATCTTTATCGTATGAACACACTTTATTCGCGATGAGCAATCGGAAAAAGCGCCGCGGTCGCGAGAGAGGAGGCTTATATACGCCTTGTAATTCTAGAATATTCGAGTACATTTGCTGTCGTTCTATTGTGATATTAAGGGTGAAGGAACGTTTACTGTAATTATTTACTTGTTTTTCTCTCCTCTCGCGCGACAGCGGTGTTTACAATTTAGACTGTTTTAAGCGCTTGTTTTCGAAGGCGCGGAGTATCCGTATACTCTCGCGGCCGAGCGCTAATTTAAATATAATTTAAAATACGCATGTTAGACCACGATATTAATTAATAAATTATATGCATGCTGCATGAGGCATGATCGAGATGCATGAATATTTTAACGCTTTCTTGTCCGCGGGTTATTACCGTTCGAATCTCGAACACTGCTCGTTCAAGTAGTTTGTTACAATCCTGGCGTTGTGTGGTCAAGCACCGTCTTGTTGAAAGAACATTTTATTTCTTTCAAATAGTGGCACTTCTTCTAAAAAATCGGGCAGATTTTCTTTCAAAAGTTCCGCGATACCATAGGGTACGCCTATTTAGCAGGCTAGAGTCTCGTTCGTTATCGGAATTAACCAGACAAATCGCTCCACCAACTAAGAACGGCCATGCACCACCACCCACCGAATCAAGAAAGAGCTATCAATCTGTCAATCCTTCCGGTGTCTGGGCCTGGTGAGGTTTCCCGTGTTGAGTCAAATTAAGCCGCAGGCTCCACTCCTGGTGGTGCCCTTCCGTCAATTCCTTTAAGTTTCAGCTTTGCAACCATATTTCCCCCGGAACCCAAAAGCTTTGGTTTCCCGGAAGCTGCCCGCCGAGTCATCGGAGGAACTTCGGCGGATCGCTAGCTGGCATCGTTTATGGTTAGAACTAGGGCGGTATCTGATCGCCTTCGAACCTCTAACTTTCGTTCTTGATTAATGAAAACATTTTTGGCAAATGCTTTCGCTTCTGTCCGTCTTGCGACGATCCAAGAATTTCACCTCTAACGTCGCAATACGAATGCCCCCATCTGTCCCTATTAATCATACCTCGGGGTTCCGAAAACCAACAAAATAGAACCGAGGTCCTATTCCATTATTCCATGCACGCAGTATTCAGGCGAAGGTAGCCTGCTTTAAGCACTCTAATTTGTTCAAAGTAAACGTACCGGCCCGACTCGACACTCAGTAAAGAGCACCGCGACGGGATATTAGTTGGGCCGCCCCTCGCGAGGCTAAGCCCACCGGTAGGACGTCCCACATCACGCCAGTTAAACACCGCGAGCGGTGAACCGACGGTGTGCGACACAGATTCAACTACGAGCTTTTTAACCGCAACAACTTTAATATACGCTATTGGAGCTGGAATTACCGCGGCTGCTGGCACCAGACTTGCCCTCCAATGGATCCTCGTTAAAGGATTTAAAGTGTACTCATTCCGATTACGGGGCCTCGGATGAGTCCCGTATCGTTATTTTTCGTCACTACCTCCCCGTGCCGGGAGTGGGTAATTTGCGCGCCTGCTGCCTTCCTTGGATGTGGTAGCCGTTTCTCAGGCTCCCTCTCCGGAATCGAACCCTGATTCCCCGTTACCCGTTACAACCATGGTAGGCGAAGAACCTACCATCGACAGTTGATAAGGCAAACATTTGAAAGATGCGTCGCCGGTGCTAGGACCGTGCGATCAGCACAAAGTTATTCAGAGTCACCAAAATAAACGGTGGACGAACGGCGAGCCGCCCGCCACCGATTGGTTTTGATCTAATAAAAGCGTCCCTTCCATCACTGGTCGGGACTCTGTTTTGCATGTATTAGCTCTAGAATTACCACAGTTATCCAAGTAAATGTGGGTACAATCTAATGAACCATAACTGATTTAATGAGCCATTCGCGGTTTCACCTTAATTCGGCATGCACTGAGACATGCATGGCTTAATCTTTGAGACAAGCATATGACTACTGGCAGTATCAACCAGGGAGCTTCGTGTTCGGTTACTCGCAAGGGAGTAACTCGCGAGCGAGCCCGAAGACTCGTCGCTAGCTCTTTTTCGCGCGCGCGCGCGTTCGATGCCGAAACACCGACGCGCGCGCGACACGCTCGTATGTGCCATTTTATTTGCCGCCGGTCTTGCTCAGCCGGTCGGCGACACTCTGCTGTGTTTAACGCTATTATGTAAAGCGTACGAGAGAACGACGGAGGCGAGAGTAAACCCCCGACGCCGCCGCCTCTCTTCTTCCTCCTCCTCTCCGTTCAAAAATCCACAAGATCAAAATACTCGTGTTCTTATTCTCCCAAATGTTATGATGCGCGGTCTCGAGAGACCGCGCGATTCACCCTGACGCTAGATCGACGATGGCGATGCTTAGACGTCGAGGACTGTTCTGTCTGGTTCGTACGCGTTTAACCGCACACGACCAGCAATATGATTTCGCTACGGCGTACAAAGCGAGCGGGAAGAAGCAACTCTTCCCGCAAACTCGTATCCGTGGAGTAGATGCTCGGTAAGCGCGACGATTCCGCTGCTGCGTACGAAACGAGAGGGAACCGCGCGGCCAACACACTAGAGGCGTGCGCGCCACATAAGAGCCATTCGGTCTTGCGACACCGACTCGTGGCAATGCTGTGCTCGTAATAAATAAGTGTGCGTTAATTTTGCGCGCGTTCGGCGACGAACGAGAAGAGCCGCACCGTAATCTCCGGCGAAGAGGAATACGAGACGACGCGAGAGTCGAACGTACGTTCTCGCGAGACACGCAACCTCCAAGCATGAGAAGACTTGGCGGCGGCGCGTTCTGCGACGATCGTATATTATTTTATATATTCGTGGTTTCCAAATCAAACATTTTATATAAATGTTCTCTCCGTGTCAGAGTCGCGACTCGACAAAATCCGTTCTCGACCCGTTCGGGCGATTCTTCGTTTGTCAACGTCGAGAGCGCGACACGTACAATATTAATCTCTCCTACCTCTTATAGTACCCAACCGACCGGCCAAGCGGTCGGCGACGGTACGGAGAGCGGTCGAAACACGCCGGAGTGGCGAGAGACTCGAGAAAGTACGTTTACGACTCGTCCGGACTCGCTCGACTCGTTCGACGCGCCGAGCGCGACGTACCTCTTATAGTACCCAACCGGCCGGCCAGGCGGTCGGCGACGCACGGTCCTACGCACGGCCGTATGCGAGCGCGAGCGTCGAAAGGCGCGTTCAATCGAGACATTGTCGCGGAGAGCGAACGATCGAAAAGTCCTATTGTACGATAAAATATTATCACGATAGCCGTATGGCGAATGTCAAACAACGATAATTAGCATTAATTAAGAAGGAAACAAACGAAATGCCGGGACAATAAGGTATAAGCACCGACGGTACCTCCGGGCCGGGCGGCACCTCCGGGTCGGGCGGCACCTCCGGACGACCGAATGATCTCTCGAAGTCAGACGACCGCCGGCGGTACCTCCGGAACACTTAACGACGATTTACGGCGCCGCAACGAGGAGAGCTACGTAAAAACGTTTCGGACGAAAGTTACTTACTATTCGGCGCTCGCTCGACATGAGGGCGCTGTCCGATTACTAACTCGAAACGTGTCTCAAACCCACGTGTCGGAGACATATATTTCGAATTATTACGGATGATACGCAACACGCAAGCTGCGGTGACCGCGATTACGGTACGGAACACTCGCCCGATGCGAAATCACGCGCGCGGCAACCGAGACGGCTCGTTACGGGCGTGATTATACGTGCGGCACCACATAACGGCCGGCGTCAACTTGGGGACGGACGGCACCTCCGGGACGGGCGACACCTCCGGACGACCGAATGATTTCACCAAGTCCGTCGCCCGCCGGCGGTACCTCCGGGGCACTTGACGGCGAGTAGCGCCGCTACGAGGAGATAATGCTACGATACGGAAATACGTTTCGGACAAAGGTTTCGTACTTTTCGACGCTCCGCACGACCGCGCGACACGATTAGTACGATATCTGCTAATTGCCGGCTACCACTCGTCGGATGCACAATCTTCGAGATTCTACGACCGATACGTGGACGAATGCAGGCAGGATG
>NW_028191039.1:10000-25000 GCF_048542155.1 Nylanderia fulva | reverse complement strand
TCTTTGCAGTACCAAGTTTTGGAGTGAGCATTGGAGTCCATTGATATGATCATGTCGTGGCTTTTGAACGTTTCTATTATAGTCTCCAACTTATTAATAAAATAGTTTAGCTCCATGGAAAATTGACAATAAACTGATACCAAATATAAGTTTACTTCATTATGTATTATATGTGCGCAAGCTATATGTTCGTCCGTAAACTGTTCGATTTTTGTGACAGTTATTTCCTGATTATATACAACTATAGCAGCTTTTGTATCTGTCACCTTATTACTTTGAACAACTCTTGCACCAAGTGAAGCGCAGCCTTTGACTTGTCCTTGGAATACGTATGGTTCTTGTATCAGACACACATCAATGCCTTGTTCCTCTACTTTTAATCTTAATTCGTATGATGCCGTCTGCGAACGGCCAACATTTATTTGAAAGAATTTTATCATTATGTATAATCTATTTTATTCTTTACGATTTCAGTTACTCTTAGATACTCCGGGCATCTCTTGTCACTTACAGTATGATGTGTGTCTTTCCTTTTAGCTCTTGTACAATTAGCGCAGACTGCAGATTTCTCTCTCTCTCTGAGCAATTGGTGCTTATATGGCCCGCCCCCCCCCCACAGTGTCCACAAGTGGGGGTCTTTTCCTTGCAGTGTTTAACACTGTGGCTTAAGCCTAGACAACGGAAGCACCTAGTCAAGGCTAAGTAATCATTAACCTTGTATGATCTCCAGTCAATATATAGTCGTTCTTGCTCCAAGAGTTTTCTTCTTATCTCTCCTGTCACCTCTATTACCCAGTTATTAGTATTTCTGGTTTTAACAAATGTGTTGTATCTGTATTTAACCCTGCTTTCATTTTCCTGCTTGGCGATTCCAAGTTTTCCAACATTCTTAGACCAAAATTGTTCCATAAACTGCTCCTTTGTGACCGACTTTTCTACGTCATATACTATCATACTGGGTCCAGTTTTCTTAGGCAAGCTCTGTTTTCAGCCCGCATTCATTGTCTTCTATTATCTGCTGGATCTTTTTTAATTTCGTTTCCACCTTCCGTTTCCACTAGAATGCCTCTGTCTCCCACCTTTCTCATTCTTTTAATCCTTATTTCTTTAATTAACGGATTCATTTTCTTTGTAAGTTTTTCTTTGACATCCTCACACGTTAAATTGTCCTTTTCATTTAAAGGCTTAACAATCATTACCGAAGAATTAGTCTTGAATCCGCTTTTTAGTGTTGTACGTTGGATAATTTCTTTTTTTTCTGTTTCAGATGCTGCTGTTCCGGACCATGGAGTGAACGCCACTTGAACATAGGACATCGAACTGATAGAATTTTTCGATGCCAGGTAAGTACACTTTAATTTTCTCTCTCAACGATACTCTCTTGTAATTTCCCTTCTAGTAGCACCCACTTAGACAATATGAACTTAATTGTATTCTTATGATTTTATTGTTTTTGTTTGAACGCATAATAGAAAACTACTTGTGTAATAAAATATTATATTTTTAAATGGAATATTTTAGAATATTCGCTTCCGATCGCAAAGTCAACAGGCATATCGTTTTTTATATGTTTTTTCTGGAAAACATATCGCGACACAAATTATCCTGTCGTATAAAAACACGCTCGAAATATAAACAATTAACGGTGTCGCAAACCGTTCCGCCGAATAATTATATTTTTCTTGAGCATGCGCGGCTTCTCACGGGCGCCTCGTTTCGCCAATAATCATCGTGATTGCCAGCTCGCGCATGCTTTCTAACAGCCGTTGTTCTGTCAAATTTGACAGCGGCCAATTACGCGTAATACGCTCAGGTCACCTCGCGCAACTTTAAAAAGACGCAAAATTATTGGCGCGTCACACGAAGGTGGGCTCCGCTCCGGAAATTATAATGAGGAGCTCTCACCCCGCTTGCCAGCTTTATCGCTTTTCCGTCGTGAAAACATATCGCAAACCGCTTATCAGATAAACCGCAAAATTCGTTGACGACCGCCGCTATTCCGCACTTTGATTTTTGATTCCGATTTCACTGTAAAGATAATTAAGGTTTTGTAATAAGTTGTTATAGTATTTTGTCAATACGTGTGTGATATTATTAAAGTCTTTGTTTTACAAAAAAGTGACTCAGCCTTTGTGCAGCGCGATCCTTTGTTCACGCAGCGCGTTCGCGAACATATTTCTGGTCCTTCGAGCCGGAGACTTCTCGCCGGCACCCGCAAGTTTGTGAACGTGACTTCGTGTAGTTCGTGGGCGCTCTTAGTTCACCATGGATGTGAACACGTTGATCGACTGTCAACGTGAGATCCAGGTCCGCATTTCACGTTCCGTGGAATATTTGAAGAAGCTGGGCACCACCAACATCACCGCCAGTGCCGTATCCACACGCACCAGAATCTTAGATCAGCTGTGGACGAAATTCGAGACACAGCATGATCTCATTCGAGCGGCTCTGAAAGAAAAATTTTGCGAGAGCGATTACTACAAGTCGGAGTTACATGGCGATACGGAAAATCTGTACGTTGCACAACGCAGTACTTTAGATAGTTATACCGAACATTTTCGGAAGCCGAACGTGTCTCCATCCGTCGACGTCGCATCAAAGTCTTCGCTGCCGCGCATCAAGTTGCCGCCGTTCTCTGGCGCCTACGCTGACTGGCCATCCTTTCGCGATCTCTTCCTGTCAGTCGTTGAGCAGCAATTCAATCTCGAACATTGAGCGCCTTCATCACCTCCGCTCGTGTCTGACAGGTCCGGCTGAAAAGTTGATAAAGTCACTACCTGTCACGAGTGACAACTACGATCGCGCTTGGGCAATCTTGGACAAGCACTACAATAACAAAAGAGAGTTGATCCGCTCCAACTTGCCACGTTTACCGCCGTGCCAAAGATGAAGGGAGATACCGCCGAGGAGCTGAGCCGCATTCACAACGCTGTCACCGCCGCAGTCAACGCACAGGAAGAGCATCGGACGTCCTATCAACTCGCACGGGATGGATCTGTTCAACCACATGGTCGTCGAATTGTTCGACGCACGCACTCGTCTCGAATGGGAGTCAACCACTTCAGACCCCACCCGAACCACCACGGAACGAGGCACTTCTCGACTTCATTAGTCGACGGATCTTGACACTCAACGCCGCACGACCGAGGAGTGTCACAAAGGGATCTGGAGAGACATCACGATTCGTCAAAGCGCACGTCACGAAGCACCAAGGCACAGATTCACCTCAGTGTTGTACTGTGCCGTGAAAACCATACACTGATGACGTGCAAGGGCTTCAAGGCCAAGACCGCGGTTGAGCGGAAAACGTTCGTGGAGGCCAACCGACTGTGCTTCAACTGCCTAGGCAATCATTTCCTAGCACGGTGTCAGTCAAAAAGGAACTGCCTCACGTGCAACGCGCGGACACCACACCATGCTGCACGGGGGCAGCCACATCAACACCATCTGCTGAGGCCACTTCACTTGCCACCACACTGGCCACGGCACGGCAAACTGAAACACACAAGGCCGTCCTCCTCGCAACCGCTCGCGTCAAGATCGCTGATCGCTACGGATCACCACACGAGGTTCGAGTCTTGATAGACCAGTGCTCCGAGGTGTCCATCATCTCTGAGGGCACTGGCTCAGCGTCTTCGGCTGCCTCGAGCTTCAACAGATCTGTCCATCTTTGGCATCGGAGGGACTCGCTCTGGATCAGCGCGTGGCAAGGTCACGCTAGACATCACATCTGACGTGACCAATGTCGAGCTCCGCGTGGTTGCTTTTGTGCTGCCTCGCATCTCATTGCAGCAAGGCACCTCTCAACGCGAAGATCGTAGCTGGCCTCACATCCAAGGACTTCGGACTGGCCGACCCGCGCTTCCTGGACGACGATCCTGCGGAGTTACTTCTTGGAGCAGAAGTTTACGCATTGATCCTCGAGGAAGGTCTTCGCAAGGGCGGATCACGGATGCCGATCGCCCAACAGACGAGCTTAGGATGGATCCTGTCCGGGGGCTACGATGCAGTAGCAACCGAAGGACATCGCAGCACGTTCCAGTGCACCGCAGACCACGACCTCGCTGACATGGTTCGACGCTTCTGGGAGCAGGAACACGAGCCAGTGGCTGGGACACCGCTACCGCCGATGAAGCCAGATGCGAGGACATCTACGTGCGCACGGTCACACGCACGTCCAGTGGACGATACATGGTGAGGCTGCCATTTACTTCACCGCCGCCGACATCGCTCAGCGAGACTCGTCGACCTGCTGAACGCCTACTGGATGCCATGGAGCGGAAAGGAGCACGAGATCGTCGTTTCGGTGACCTCTATCTGAGACTTCATGGAGGAATACGGGAACCCTACAACATATGGAGAAGGTTAGCTACAATTTACAACAACTTGGCAGCCCCAGGTGTTACTTACCGCATCACGGGGTCCTCAAGGAGTCAAGCACGACCACGAAAGCTCAGGGTCGTGTTCAACGGCTCCCAGCGCACACGGTCCGGAGAGTCGCTGAACGCACACCTCCTCACTGGAGCCAATCTCTTGCCAGCACTCGCTGACGTCCTACTTTCGTTGGCGTTGGCATCGGTTCGTGCTCGTCACGGACATCGAGAAAATGTACCGACAAATCCTCGTGCATCCGGAGGACTGTCGCCTGCAAACTATCCTGTGGCGCCACACAACAGCTCTGACGACGTCCACGAGGACGAGCTGAGGACCGTGACCTATGGGCTAGCGTGTGCACCCTTCCTCGCCATCAGGACTCTTCATCAAACTCGCAGCAGACGAAGAGGCACGATATCCACGCGGAGTCAAGGCACTGCGACACGACTGCTACGTCGACGACGTGGTCACCGGCGCCGATAGCTTGGAAGATGCTATCGACCTTCAGCAGGAAACTACGGAGTCTTTGCACGGCGGGCGGATTTCCTTTGAGAAAGTGGGCCGCCAACGATCCTCAGGTGCTCACAGGAATTCCACCAGAAACATCAGCTGCAACGTGGGCCGCACTCATGGGAAGAAGAGAGTCACGCTACCCTGGGCCTCCGATGGCATCCTCAAGGCGATTGGGTTCTCCTTCTCAATTCGTCCACGTCCAGTCACTGATCTCACAAAGCGACGAGTTCTAGCCGAAACGGCTCGGCTCTTTGATTCCGATGGTTTGGCTCGCGCCTGTCGTCATCAGAGCCAAAATCCTGATCCAGACGACGTGGCTTCAACGGCTGGATTGGGACTCTCCGCTGCCTGATCAGAGACGCACAACCGCTGGAGGCAGTTGTTGGATCAGCTTCCTCTATGGATAACATTCGTGTAACTCGCTGCTGCTCAACACCGGGACGACCATTCGCAACTGCAGCTCCATGGGTTTGCCGACGCTTCAGAGCGAGGATACGCCGCCGTGGTGTACATCCGCAACGCTGCAACAGAAAAAACGTCAATCAACCTATTGATGGCGAAAATCGAAGGTCGCGCCTGTCAAGCAGGTGTCGTTACCATCGCTTGGAACGTCTGTGCAGCACTCTACTTACCACGCTCATGCTCCACGTGCGCGCTACTCTCGGTTTGACAACGACGCCGGTGCATCTGTGGTCAGATTCAAAGGGGTCACACTTCATTGGAATCCGCGGACACAGCACTCGTTGGAAAACCTTCGTCGCCAACCGAGTATCTCAGATCCAGACCCTGTCTTCCAGACGCTTCAAGGAGACACGTCGCTGGACGAGAGAATCTGCAGATTGCGCATCGCGCGGTTGTACTCCTGCTGAATTATCAATCATGAGTTGTGGTGGACAGGACCCTACCTGGCTCTCAGGGAACGAGACTGCATGGCCGGGTTTCAAACATCGACGTCCCAGAGGATGACCTCCCGGAGCAGCGAGCCACCGGTCTGGTAATCAAAGGCACCGGTCTCGGCAGAACCTGACCCTCCTCCTCCTATTCCAGACGCTGCACAGGCTGCTGCGGGTTACGGCATGGTGTCGGCGATGGCTCAATAAGGCGAGACGTGACGCCATACCTGGCCGTCTATTGCATCCGGACGAGCTGGACGTCGCCTTATTTCGATGGCTGCGAGTGGTGCAGGCGCTCCACTTCCTACGGACGTAGCTGCGGCTTCTGCTGGACGCACTAGCCCACCACGAAGCCACCTAGCGATGTTGAGTCCGGTCCTCGATGATCAAGGCGTGCTGCGCGTCGGGAGGACGTACTCAAACATGCTCAGCTACCACACTCGACGAGAAACATCCAATGATCATCCCGGCGGCATCATGGTTGACTCGGCTGGTGATCGATTCCTGCCACCGACGGGACGCTGCACGGAGGTGTGCAAACTGACTCTCGGCCTGCTCCGCCTGCGCTTCTGGGTGCCTCGAGGAAGGACTACCGTCAAACAGCAGCTTACACCGATGCATAACCTGCACTCGAGGCGCGCGCCGCACACCACAGCCTCCGATGGGTAACCTTCCTCGGGGAGCGAGTAACGCCAACTCGACCGTTACCAGCACCGGCTTGGACTACGCGTGACCAAATCCTCCTCCGGACCAGCAAGGGGCGTGGACACCGTGCGCACAAGGGGTACACATCGCAGTCTTCGTCTGCTTCTGGTCAAAGGCCGTTCACTTAGAAGTCGTCTCAGGACTACACCTCGGAGGCCTTCACGCCGCTCTGCGCCGCTTCGTCTCCCGCAGGGGGCCTGTGTGCTGAGATCTACAGCGAACTTGTGGCACGACTTTTCATCGGAGCAGATCGGACGCTGCGAGGTCTCTTCAACGCAAGCGACAGCCGAAGGTCAAAGTGTCATCCTTGCCGCCACCGCTCAAGAATCCGCTGGCACTTCAACCCGCCAGCGGCCCCCGCATTTTGGTGGTTTATGGGAGGCCGCCGTAAAAGTCGAACCAAGTTCCACCTCCGTCGGGTGATCGGCGCGACCACCCTCACGTTCGAGGAGTTGATCACACTCCTTGCACAAATTGAAGCCTGTCTTAAACTCACGTCCGTTGCAGGCACTCTCAGATGATCCAGAGGACGTTTTCGGCGCTGACCCCCGGTCACTTCCTCATCGGGACACCGACTCCTCGCCTTGTCAGAACCGTCATTGACAGAGCAGACGGTGTCCACCTTGTCACGTTGGCGTCATCTGCAGCGGATGAGGATCACTTCTGGCAAGCGATGGTCATCCGAATACATGCACGGACTCGCCCCACGCACCAAGTGGCTCAAGGATGCACCTGCACCCCACGTCGGCGATCTCGCCTCGTTCGCGTCCGAGATCAACCCCCCCGAAACCGATGGCCCCTCGCTCGCATATCGCGTTTGCATCCCGGGGGACGATGGAGTTACACGCGTAGTGACGATCCGAACGGCCACGTCCGAGCTCGATGCGCCCACTCGTCAAGCTCGTGTTTCTTCCGGGCGTGAACGACGTTCCTACACCGCACGTTGACGCATAGCATCACTCACTACACGATCATCACGTCATGCACCATATCAACTGTCACGCTTCACTCATTTTCACTCACCACCTCACTATAACACTTGTCTCGTTTTCACCGCTCACTGCATCGGTCCACTCGCCGTTCACATCTGCCACATACTTTCGCCGTTTCAGCTGATCGATTCGCAACACGTGATCACCACGTGTTTCCGCGGCTCAGCTGATCGATTCACTTTACACGCGATCATCACGTGAACCTCGCCGCGCCGGCGCGCCTGCCCCACCATCGATCACTAATCGACTTGCGATTCCGCGACCGAAATACCCACAATATGTTGTCACTGTGCGACAAGGCGGGGCGGGAATGTTTGAAAACGCATAATAGAAACTACTTGTGTAATAAAATATATATTTTAAATGGGATATTCTAGAATATTCGCTTTCCGATCGCAAGTCAACAGGCATTATCGTTTTTTATATGTTTTTTTCTGGAAAACATATCGCGACACAAATTATCCTGTCGTATAAAAACACGCTCGAAATATAAACAATTAACGGTGTCGCAACCGTTCCGCCGAATAATTATATTTTCTTGAGCATAGCGCGGCTTCTCACGGGCGCCTCGTTTCGCCAAATAATCATCGTGATTGCCAGCTCGCGCATGCTTTCTAACAGCCGTTGTTCTGTCAAATTTGACAGCGGCCAATTACGCGTAATACGCTCAGGTCACCTCGCGCAACTTTAAAAAGACGCAAAATATTGGCGCGTCACACGAAGGTGGGCTCCGCTCCGGAAATTATAAATGAGGAGCTCTCACCCCGCTTGCCAGCTTTATCGCTGTTTCCGTCGTGAAAAAACATATCGCAAACCGCTTATCAGATAACGCAAAAAGTTCGTTGACGACCGCCGCTATTCCGCACTTTGATTTTTGATTCCGATTTCACTGTAAAGATAATTAAGGTTTTGTATAGTTGTTATAGTATTTTGTCAATACGTGTGTGATATTATTAAAGTCTTTGTTTTTACAAAAAGTGACTCAGCCTTTGTTGCAGCGCGATCCTTTGTTCACGCAGCGCGTTCGCGAACAGTTTTCATTAAAGAGAAACTCTTCTAGAGCTACTCTTTCAGATCTCACTTCTTCTAGCGTAACTTCCTTGTCGTCCTTTTCAACTTTCGGTGAGCCTTTTTGTTCCAGTTTCTCTCTTTCCACACTATTCGCACTGCTTTTTTGAACAGGTTCAGGAAAAATAAATACATCATTATCATCAGTTTCTCTGGTATTTTTTGAACTGGGGCGTTTTGTCGTTTTTTTTCAGCCGGAGAGTCGTATGCCTCCTCACCTTGTTCAAGCAAAGCGCTAAAGCAAGGCCTATTTATTCCTCCAGTTATTATTTTCGCCGATGGTGGTGGTGATCTGGGAATAGACTCCCTTCTCTTGAACGGGTCCTGTTCTTTATCTCCGGGTTTGTGTTTCATCGTTAACTTTGGTTTGAGTGTATTTTTAGTTTTTTCATTTTTCTCCATTTTTCATCCCACGAGTATGGTAGGAACAAGTATCAAGTGATTCAGAGCCTCCATGATATCACCAAGCCTAGCTACTCTGGGGGGTCGGCAGGTACCCCAGAGGGAACGTTTGCGACCGCGCTGTTTCACGTCTTCGTGGCCAAGCAGCCATCGGCACGTTGCCTTACACCTTGGCTTAAGACGTTTGGTGCATTCTTAGTCTGTCCTCTCCTTCCAAACTCATCCGGCAAGGTTGAACCTACCAGGGGCATAACCCCCGCCGGCATGACTTCGAAGGTGTGTTCGCGTCGCATGCCCTAACATGCTCCTTCTCACTCCAATGCGCTCCAATACGTTCGTGTCACCGGAAACAAGATGGCGACTAGATGTTCGCGTCACGTTAGAGCATACTCTAAGGAGCAATTAGGAGCACGCTCTATTTTGCCTCACCTCAGAAGGTGGTGCATTGTGGGGCTATTTTATCGCGCATGCGTGTGAAGCTTGTACTGTAAACAGTATCCACTGCTCAAGAGTCGGGAAGATCAATAACCTCGCTTTTATTATTCGGCTACGCCGTTACTGTCTTGATATTTCACAATGGAAACTTCTTTTAAGTATTCAGGTAAGAATTTTATATATGATGTCTGATTACTTAAATACTCATAATCTTTTTATATTTTACTTAATTAACTAAAAATAAATTCTAAGAGATAGATTAAATGATTTATTCTAAGATAATTTAAATTGCATAAATTTGTACTATATTAATAGTTTTATTTTTCAGCTGTGAAACCTAAACTGGTATCATTAAAATTAATTAAGCCTCCCCAGACTTTTGCGTGTACTTCTGTTGTAACTGCTACAACAAACTCGACACAGTTCCTAACCACAACTGCGCCTTTGGATTCTGTACTGAATAAAATAAGTTTTTCTACAATTCAACCTCAGACTATAATCCACGAGAGTTCCTTATGTGACGTGCCTGTACAAGATCTATGCAGTACACACCTACAACTTTGTCGTTCACTAGACGCTTCAATTGTGAATGTTTACTAAAACTCACGCAAGGTCTTCTGAAATTCAGCCTAAGATTAAAGTTCCATAACGGGTAACGGGGAATCAGGGTTCGATTCCGGAGAGGGGAGCCTGAGAAACGGCTACCACATCCAAGGAAGGCAGCAGGCGCGCAAATTACCCACTCCCGGCACGGGGAGGTAGTGACGAAAAATAACGATACGGGACTCATCCGAGGCCCCGTAATCGGAATGAGTACACTTTAAATCCTTTAACGAGGATCCATTGGAGGGCAAGTCTGGTGCCAGCAGCCGCGGTAATTCCAGCTCCAATAGCGTATATAAAGTTGTTGCGGTTAAAAAGCTCGTAGTTGAATCTGTGTCGCACACCGTCGGTTCACCGCTCGCGGTGTTTAACTGGCGTTATGTGGGACGTCCTACCGGTGGGCTTAGCCTCGCGAGGAGCGGCCCAACTAATATCCCGTCGCGGTGCTCTTTACTGAGTGTCGAGTCGGGCCGGTACGTTTACTTTGAACAAATTAGAGTGCTTAAAGCAGGCTACCTTCGCCTGAATACTGCGTGCATGGAATAAATGGAATAGGACCTCGGATCTATTTTGTTGGTTTTCGGAACCCCGAGGTAATGATTAATAGGGGACAGATGGGGGCATTCGTATTGCGACGTTAGAGGTGAAATTCTTGGATCGTCGCAAGACGACAGAAGCGAAAGCATTTGCCAAAAATGTTTTCATTAATCAAGAACGAAAGTTAGAGGTTCGAAGGCGGTCAGATACCGCCCTAGTTCTAACCATAAACGATGCCAGCTAGCGATCCGCCGAAGTTCCTCCGATGACTCGGCGGGCAGCTTCCGGGAAACCAAGCTTTTGGGTTCCGGGGGAAGTATGGTTGCAAAGCTGAAACTTAAAGGAATTGACGGAAGGGCACCACCAGGAGTGGAGCCTGCGGCTTAATTTGACTCAACACGGGAAACTTCACCAGGCCCAGACACCGGAAGGATTGACAGATTGATAGCTCTTTCTTGATTCGGTGTGGTGGTGGTGCATGGCCGTTCTTAGTTGGTGGAGCGATTTGTCTGGTTAATTCCGATAACGAACTGAGACTCTAGCCTGCTAAATAAGCGTACCTTATGGTATTGCGAAGGCCCCCGGCTTTGGCTGGCGGGTTTTTACTACCAACGTACAAACAAATCTTCTTAGAGGGACAGGCGGCTTCTAGCCGCACGAGATTGAGCAATAACAGGTCTGTGATGCCCTTAGATTTTCTGGGCCGCACGCGCGCTACACTGAAGGAATCAGCGTGTGTTCCCTGGCCGAAAGGCCCGGGTAACCCGCTGAACCTCCTTCGTGCTAGGGATTGGGGCTTGCAATTGTTCCCCATGAACGAGGAATTCCCAGTAAGCGCGAGTCATAAGCTCGCGTTGATTACGTCCCTGCCCTTTGTACACACCGCCCGTCGCTACTACCGATTGAATGATTTAGTGAGGTCTTCGGACTGGTGCGCGGCAATGTCTCGGCATTGCCGATGTTGCCGGGAAGATGACCAAACTTGATCATTTAGAGGAAGTAAAAGTCGTAACAAGGTTTCCGTAGGTGAACCTGCGGAAGGATCATTAACGTTCCGAGGTCCTGCTCTGCGTCGAGAGTCCTCTCTTTTGGGAGAGACGCGCGCTCGCAGCAGTCGGCGACTGAATGGACGCGCTGAAAAGGCGCTCTCAGAGATAAAGAAAATAACGGATTTGACGGAATTTGTGTTGTGTTTTGATATAACGACGGACGCCGTCGCGCCTCTCTGACCGAAGTAGTCGGCAAGCAGAGCAGCGCGCCCGGCGGTGGTTCGACGACGATTCGGAGCGAGACGCTTCGCGATCACGCTCGTGTGTGTGCCATTCTCCGGCCACACACACACACAGAGCGTCGATTCGGCGTTGAGCGCGAACCGGTGGTAACCTATTGCCCGCGCACGCGTGTGTGCAGCACCCACGACGTTCGTCGACGCGCGCCCTCCCCGTTGTCGCGGGGCAGCGGTCAGCGTGCCGAGAACACACGGTGTGCGACCGCGAGTGCCGAGCGAGAGGACCCCCATATATTATTATAATATATATATATAACACAGAGAAGGGATCGATGATATTTCGACCAATCTGTCAACTGTGTCGGTCCGACGGTTTCTTCAAAGAGCTTCCGCCCCGGCTCTCCCGTTGCGGGAGAGACGCTCCGAACGAGAAACACACAACTCTATCTTTGTGCCGTAGCCTTCCCTGGCGGGAAGCGGCGGTCCGCGCGCGTCCTCGGACGCGCGCGGACAGGCTGATCAAGAGCCACCACGATTATTCTCTCTCTCTCTCTCTCGTCCGAGAGAAGAGACCACGATGGTTGAACGAGAAGCGCGTTTCTTCGCGAACGCAAAAATTTCGAACGATTACCCTGAACGGTGGATCACTTGGCTCGTGGGTCGATGAAGAACGCAGCTAATTGCGCGTCAACTTGTGAACTGCAGGACACATGAACATCGACATTTCGAACGCACATTGCGGTCCACGGATACAATTCCCGGACCACGCCTGGCTGAGGGTCGTTTTAGTACCCCTAAACTGCTTGCGCCCGAAAAGCGCGCAACGGCCACGACGCGGGCGACCAGAGAATGGCGCGCGCGTCGCCTGTGCCCTGTGCAACGCTTACAATGGGCGTACGAGCGATCGTTGGACGTTCGCCCGATGTGTCTGTGCCGCGCCGACCGGCCGCGGTGCAAATCCTGGCGTCGTCTGAAATGACACACCGAAATAATAATAATAATGAGGAGGAGAAGCGCACAAGCGTGTAAAACGTTGGCGAACGCGCGCCCAGAGAATGCTGCGCGAATTAAGAGGGGGGAGCGTGTTTGTGTATCCAAGTCGTGTGTGTACGCGAGAGCCGAGGAGAAATGGGATGAGAGTAAGAGCGCGCGCGAAGGGAGCAACAAACGGCCAAAAAAGGGTCAGGACAGTGAATGACACCGCTTTCCCTAGAGCGGCGCGTGCGTCGTTGTCTCCCGAAAGTAGGTAGCGCTTGTCTCACCGCCTTTCCTCTCCGTACATCACACAGACTGACCGGACTGCTCTCGCACTCTGTGCCGCGTCTCTCGGTGCGATAGCGCTCGCGCGTCTTATGCCGAGGCGCCCTTGCCCGCACACATAACGGTATTACGGAGAAATATACGGCGCGTCGTCGTCCGGCGGAGAGAGCATTCATAATCCTTTACCTCTTTACGGAGAAGGGTTTTGAATCGCGAGCCCGACCGCGTGTCCGAGTCCACGAAATTTTCGTAAAGCGAAAAAAGGGGACCGGCGCGCCGCGTCGTGTACTCGTCGAATCGATTCCGCCCGAATTTCGTATATAAAAGAGAAGGGAGAGCCGAGAATCTCGAACCCCGCGATATATCGTCTCCATTACCACCAACGAGTGTGTGTGCGGTTAGCGCCCCGGCGATTTGCCTTCTCGCGTATTTCGTGTGCTGCCGCTGCTGCTCTCTCGTTCGACGCTCTCTCTCTCTCCCTCTTATAATATATATTATAGAGGAGAGACGACGATGAGCGACGCGGAGGAGGCAAACGGCTACGAAAACTCACTATGCGACGACCTCAGAGCAGGCGAGATTACCCGCTGAATTTAAGCATATTATTAAGCGGAGGAAAAGAAACTAACCAGGATGTCCTTAGTAGCGGCGAGCGAACAGGAAAGAGCCCAGCACCGAATCCCGCGGTTCCGCCGCAGGGAAATGTGGTGTTTGGGAGGATCCGCTTATCCCGAGGTGCCGCGTCGCGTCCAAGTCCATCTTGAATGGGGCCACTTACCCGTAGAGGGTGCCAGGCCCGTAGCGACCGGTGCGCGCCTCGGGAGGATCTCTCCTTAGAGTCGGGTTGCTTGAGAGTGCAGCTCTAAGTGGGTGGTAAACTCCATCTAAGGCTAAATACGACCACGAGACCGATAGCGAACAAGTACCGTGAGGGAAAGTTGAAAAGAACTTTGAAGAGAGAGTTCAAAAGTACGTGAAACCGTTCAGGGGTAAACCTAAGAAACCCAAAAGATCGAACGGAGAGATTCATCGTCAGCGGCGCTGGCTTCGCGTCGGTCGGCGATGTCCCGCGGAGTCCTTGCGGCTCACGCGCGGGCACGCTACCGTGCGCCGATGTCCGGCGCTCGTCCGTCGTGCACTTCTCTCCCCAAGTAGAACGTCGCGACCCGCTGGGTGTCGGTCTACGGCCCGGGTGCGGTGTCTGTCGCGTCGCCGGTTTAAAACGGCACGCGACAAAACCCTCGGTCGCCCGGCCGGCTGCTCGGCGGTACGCGCAAGGTATCAGGCCGCACTATTCACGGTGCGTCGAGACCGTCGCAAGCGCGCGCCACGGTACTCGGAGGTTACGGACTTTGCGCCGTCCCCGGTCCTGGCCCGCTGTTGGTTACAGTACGGTACACCTTCGACAGGACTGCGAACGTCTCCCGCGGTCTCGCGGGAGACCGATACCGGTCGGCGACGCTACTGCTTTGGGTACTCTTAGGACCCGTCTTGAAACACGGACCAAGGAGTCTAACATGTACGCGAGTCATTGGGACTTGTCGCGAGACCTAAAGGCGTAATGAAAGTGAAGGTCGGCCCTGGGCGTCGACCTAGGGAGGATGGGCCGCGTCGCGATGCGGCCTCGCACTCCCGGGGCGTCTCGTTCTCATCGCGAGAAGAGGCGCACCCAGAGCGTACACGTTGGGACCCGAAAGATGGTGAACTATGCCTGGTCAGGACGAAGTCAGGGGAAACCCTGATGGAGGTCCGTAGCGATTCTGACGTGCAAATCGATCGTCGGAACTGGGTATAGGGGCGAAAGACTAATCGAACCATCTAGTAGCTGGTTCCCTCCGAAGTTTCCCTCAGGATAGCTGGCACTCGGCCGTTCCGCACGGAACGCGCGCGAGTCTCATCTGGTAAAGCGAATGATTAGAGGCCTTGGGGCCGAAACGACCTCAACCTATTCTCAAACTTTAAATGGGTGAGATCTCTGGCTTTCTTGAAT
>NW_028191039.1:0-5000 GCF_048542155.1 Nylanderia fulva | reverse complement strand
ATTTCGTTTGTTTCCTTTTTAATTAATGCTAATTATCGTTGTTTGACATTCGCCATACGGCTATCGTGATAATATTTTATCGTACAATAGGACTTTTCGATCGTTCGCTCTCCGCGACTATGTCTCGATTGAACGCGCCTTTCGGCGCTCGCGCTCGCATACGGCCGTGCGTAGGACCGTGCGTCGCCGACCGCCTGGCCGGCCGGTTGGGTACTATAAGAGATACGTCGCGCTCGGCGCGTCGAACGAGTCGAGCGAGTCCGGACGAGTCGTAAACGTACTTTCTCGAGTCTCTCGCCACTCCGGCGTGTTTCGACCGCTCTCCGTACCGTCGCCGACCGCTTGGCCGGTCGGTTGGGTACTATAAGAGGGTAGGAGAGATTAATATTGTACGTGTCGCGCTCTCGACGTTGACAAACGAAGAATCGCCCGAACGGGTCGAGAACGGATTTTGTCGAGTCGCGACTCTGACACGGAGAGAACATTTATATAAAATGTTTGATTTGGAAACCACGAATAGAATATATAAAATAATATACGATCGTCGCAGAACGCGCCGCCGCCAAGTCTTCTCATGCTTGGAGGTTGCGTGTCTCGCGAGAACGTACGTTCGACTCTCGCGTCGTCTCGTATTCCTCTTCGCCGGGGATTACGGTGCGGCTCTTCTCGTTCGTCGCCGAACGCGCGCAAAATTAACGCACACTTATTTATTACGAGCACAGCATTGCCACGAGTCGGTGTCGCAAGACCGAATGGCTCTTATGTGGCGCGCACGCCTCTAGTGTGTTGGCCGCGCGGTTCCCTCTCGTTTCGTACGCAGCAGCGGAATCGTCGCGCTTACCGAGCATCTACTCCACGGATACGAGTTTGCGGGAAGAGTTGCTTCTTCCCGCTCGCTTTGTACGCCGTAGCGAAATCTTATTGCTGGTCGTGTGCGGTTAAACGCGTACGAACCAGACAGAACAGTCCTCGACGTCTAAGCATCGCCATCGTCGATCTAGCGTCAGGTCAGGGTGAATCGCGCGGTCTCTCGAGACCGCGCATCATAACATTTGGGAGAATAAGAACACGAGTATTTTGATCTTGTGGATTTTTGAACGGAGAGGAGGAGGAAGAAGAGAGAGGCGGCGGCGTCGGGGGTTTACTCTCGCCTCCGTCGTTCTCTCGTACGCTTTACATAATAGCGTTAAACACAGCAGAGTGTCGCCGACCGGCTGAGCAAGACCGGCGGCAAATAAAATGGCACATACGAGCGTGTCGCGCGCGCGTCGGTGTTTCGGCATCGAACGCGCGCGCGCGCGAAAAAGAGCTAGCGACGAGTCTTCGGGCTCGCTCGCGAGTTACTCCCTTGCGAGTAACCGAACACGAAGCTCCCTGGTTGATCCTGCCAGTAGTCATATGCTTGTCTCAAAGATTATAAATGTAATTTATTTAATTACATTTTTATTTTTTAAATAATACATATATACGTTCCAAAAAATATAAGCCATATTATTATATATGTACGGGTGTTTATAACTATCATTTAACTACACATTCACGTTAAATCACATCATTTAATCCTATTTAATACTATATCACTAACATATATAATTAATACTTATAATAAATCATTTTTAAAGTAATTTTTTTTTAAATTCTAGTTATCACTTTATCAGAATTATGAAAAAAAATTGATACATTGTTAGAAACTTAAATGTGCATAACTTTTTAATATAAGGGGAGGGGTTTTATAATCGATAATTTTTTCATACAATTCTATGTACATGGGTTTGCAATGGATAATTTTTTTTAAATGGGTCCCCTTAAAATGGTCCCCTTTCTTCCCTTTTTTTTTATAAGAGATACGTGCGTCGGCCCCGCGAACGAGTCGAGCGAGCCCGGACGAGTCGAAAAAGTACTTTTCGAGTCTCTGCCACCCGGCGGTTTCGACCGCTCTCCGTACCGTGCCGACCGTTTGGCCCGGTGGGTTTGGGTATATAAGAGGGGGAAAAAATTTAATTTGTACGGTCGCCTCTCGACGTTGACAAACGAAGAATCGCCAACGGGTCGGAAGGTTTTTGCGAGTCGCGATCTGACACGGAGGAAACTTTTTATAAAAATTTTTTTTGTTTTGGAAACCACGAATAAAAAAATAATTACGATGTCGCAGAAGCGCCGCCCCCAAGTTTTAGGGGGAGGTTGCGTGTCTCCGGGGGAAAGTCGTTCGACTTCGGTGTTCGTATTCCTTTTCGCGGGGTTTAGGTGGGTCTTCTCGTTCGTCGCCGAACGCGGCAAATTAACGCAACTTATTTTTTACAGCACGCTTTGCCAGAGTGGGGTTTCGCAAGACCGAATGGCTTTTATGGGCGCCACGCCTTAGGGGGTTGGCCCCCGGGTTCCCTTCTTTTCGTAGCAGCAGGGAATCGTCGCGCTTCCCGAGCATTACCCAGGATACGGTTTGGGGGAAAGAGTTGCTTCTTCCCGCTCGTTTGTACGCCGTAGCGAAATCTTTTGCTGGTCGTGTGCGGTTAAACGCGCGAACCAGACGAAAAGTCCTGACGTCTAAGATCGTCGGGTCTAGGTCAGGGTAATGGCGGTCCTTTGAGACCGCGCTCAAACATTTGGGAGAAATAAGAAACCCCGGGTTTTTTATCTTGTGGATTTTGAACGGAAAGGGGGAGGGGAAAAAAGGAGAGGCGGGGGCGTCGGGGGGGGTTTTCTCTCGCCCCTCGTTTTCTCGTAGCTTTTCTAATAGCGTTTAAAAAACAGCAGAGTGTCGCCGCGGGTGAGCAAGACCGGCGGCAAAAAAAGGAAAACGAGCGTGTTGCGGGGCGCTGGGTTTTTTGGGATGAACGCGGGGGCGCGGGAAAAAAAAAGGGTAGCGACGAGTCTTCGGGCTCGCTCGCGAGTACTCCTTCGAAAAACCGAACACGAAGTCCCCTGGTTACCTGCCAGTAGTATATGCTTGTCTCAAAGATTATAAATGTAATTATTTAATTACATTTTTATTTTTTTTTAAAAATACATAATACGTTCCCCCAATTTTACCTAAATTCCTTTTTTGTTAAATTTGGTTTTTGGGTTTTTGCGCAGAAATTAACAACAATTTAAACGAATGGGTGGTTTTAAATTATATAAAAATAAAAAGCGACTTAATTTTTATTATTTAAAATGTAATATTTATATTACTATTCAAAATTATTTTAATTCCATGTTTTCCCTTTAATTTTGAATAAGATATTAGGTTTAAATAGCATCACCAATAAAACCCGCATAGAATGTATAAAAAGGGTTTCAAAAAATGTCAATAAAACATTTGTGAAAAATATTTAAATAACTACTTATGATAAAAAATTTTAATGCGAAGATTTTTAAAGGAAATTTTTTCAATTTTCACCCAACCCAACTATACCATTGCTTTTATTTTTTAAAAAAATATGTTTCACATGTACGAAATCACATCTGATGATCCTTCCCTTTTAAAAAGCCAATTGTCTTGTCAAAAATAAAATAATTTAATAAATTTTAGTTTAGATCTAAAAAAAAAAAATAAAAAAACTTGTTTTTCTTTAAAAAAAATTAAAACTTTTCTTTTAATTCTTTAAAAAAATTATTTCTTATATAAATAAAAAATTGTCCAAAATAGTTTTTATAAGACATTTCATAAAAATGTTTCTAATCGAAAAGTTTAAAAGATAAATTTTGTATTACCTTTTCTGCAGAAACACTTTTGTTTTTTAATTTTGATTACAATTCTCTGAAATTTTTTTACGGTATCTGCTGGAAAAATCGAAATATAATGTTCATTTTTTTTTTTAAATCCTTTTCCCCATTTTTTTCTTTGTTTAAAAACTTTATTAAACGTTCATCAATTTTGTAAGTTTAACAAATATGCATTTAGTTTCCTGATAATTAATTTATAAAAAATCTGCAAAAAAAATTGAACAAAATTATTAATTTATCATTTCAGATTATATAAATATTAAATTATAACCCCTTTTAAATATGTTACGTGATATAAAATAAAAAAGTTTTAAAAATTTAAAAATTATATATATATTTATATTAGGTAAGCTTTTACAAAAAATTTAAAATTTAAAACGTATATTTTTTCCACATAAAACTAGTTTTCAAGTATCGGATGTAGATATTTATCTAATTTTGTGGAACAAGGTCATCTTTATTTCTGTTCGATTTCTTGTGAAATTATGATTTTCCTTCACCATAATATAAGGCAAGACATATACATTGTTTAAATATTATCTGCACATAAATTGGCCATAAAACTCTTTGTGGAAGACTTATTGGATATAGGTAAACCATCATATTTATAAATAATTGAATGTTATCAAGAGCAAAATTCAATCTTTTACGTTCTTCAATAATTTTTAGAAGAGCTTTTTCGAGACCTAAGTGGCCCAGTAATCTCCGTTTTCAATTTGTATAATTCAGTTGATTTAGGAGTTTGCAATAATGTACGTGGATCTTTAGGCAAAGTATAATTAGTGTGTGTTTGCAATATCTGGTAAAAGGTGACGGAGTGATTTGAGTGATGATCTTTTCTTCAATAGCCCATTTACTTATGTCATGTATAAAAGTTTCGTTATCTTTAAACACAGATTTTCAGAATTGTTATCGACTATAGCTTGCAGCTTATTGCATCCGTTGTAATTTGGTATCATACAGGCATTATTTTTCATTCAAAAAGTTAATATTATTTTCATCATAATATTGATTTAGATTTCTATCGAGTATACTTTATCAGAATCACATAAAGACAAAGGGGGGGGGGGGGGGGGGGGGGGGGGGGGAAAAAAAAAAAAAAAAAAAAAAAAAAAAAAAAAAAAAAAAAAAAAAAAAAAATAGACATATACAATGAAAAAAAGATATCTTGTTACAATAATATGAAAAAAATATAAGACAAACATAAGAAAAAAAAATATTGTATATACTACCTTAATTTTTATGTTGATGTTTTTCACTTTGTTAAATCACTTCTTATTGCTAAGTGATCTTCT
>NW_028191038.1:27698-37437 GCF_048542155.1 Nylanderia fulva | reverse complement strand
GGGGGTATATGGTAAGAGAGGAGATAGGAAAAGACAAATTTAGGATAAGGGCAGGAAGGAGGGCGGTAGGGTATGAGAGGAAGTTGGAGGAAGGAAGGGGAGGAAGTTTAGCGAGGAAATGTTTTGAGGATATGAAAGAGAGGATAAGAAGAGGAAAGGAAAGAACGATGTGGGAGGAAGAGAGGGAGAAATTCTGGGAAGAAAGAGGAATAGAAGGGAAAGAGATGGAGGAAAAAAGGGGAAGGGGAGATGAAGTATATGAGGGGTGGGAACAGAAAGACAGGGAAAGGCAAAAGGAGGAAAGATGGGAGAGGATAAGAGAGTCGAGATATAATAGATGGTATGGGGAATGGAAGGAGGAGGGTTTACCGGAATACCTGAGAAAGGGATGGGGGGGAAAGTAGATGGAGAAGGATAGTTAGGTTCAGAATGAACAATGAGATGAAAGGGGCGAGATACTGGGAAGAAGAGGGGAAAAGAAGATGTAGGTTATGCGGGATAGAAGATGAAACATGAGAGCATGTGATAGGAGAATGTGGGGGAGAAGGGGAGAAGGGAAACTGGTGGGAAAGAATGAAGGGAATATTGCAGGAAGGAGGAGAAGGGGAAGGATGGATGAGAGAAATAGAGAAAAAGAGGGAAGAGGGGAGAACGGAAGAAAAGGGGGAGGGAGGGGAAAAGGACGAGGGAAGTATGAGGAGGAGAATGAGTGAGGTATGAATGAGGTGGTGGAGAATATATGGGGAATCGGAAGCCGAAGCGAAGCGATAGGTAGGGACGGCTCTTTCTCTCTCTAAAGTAGTAGATAAGTAGGTTAAGGTAGAATTAAGTTATTTGTAAATTAGATGTAAGAGTAGAGATAAGAGTAGATATAAGTATAATTGTAAGAGTTTTGTAAGGTTGGGGAACGCTCCTTCAAAAGCGCCTTCAATCCCTTAGGGGACGAATAAAGAATTGAATTGAATAACTTTTTATAGTCGCATATTAGCTAGAAAGAAATTCAGAATTTGAATAAGATAAAATTATGGAGATAATTATTTAATTGAAGATCATTTATTTATTCTTTTTCTGAATTTTATTTGTAACATTTTATCAATATATACGAGGTGTGTTCAAAAAGTATCGCGAATTTTGTTTTTTCAAAAATTATTTATTTATTCATGAATATCTATTTTGTCCCCTTCAAAGTAATCCCCACCAGATATTATACACTTGTGCCAACGTTTTTTCCAATCCTCGAAGCACTTCAAAAAATCATTTTTTGTGATCTTGTTCAGCTCCTCCTTCGATGCTGTCTTTATCTCCTCAATCGTAGCGTAGCGTCGTCCTTTCATGGGCCTCTTCAGTTTCGGGAACAAGAAAAAGTCACAGGGGGCCAGATCTGGGAAATACGGTGGCTGCGGCATTATTAGTGTGTTGTTTTTGGCCCAAATTTCGATGCTGTTTTTGGTCGAAATTGAGCAATTTTGGTACGAATTTCGCGGCGACCCGTGTCATACCCAAATCATTGGTAAAAATCGAATGGCACGAGCCAATCGATATGTTTAGGTCTTCAGCAACTTCTCTAACGGTGATTCGACGATTGACCAATACTATTTTCTTCACTTCATCAATGTTTTCGTCTGTTGTTGACGTGCTCGGGCGTCCGGCACGCTCATCGTCGTTCACATCTTCTCGGCCCTCGGAAAACATTTTGTACCACCGATAAACGTTGCTTCGGTCCAAGGTAGCTTCACCATATGCCACAGTCAACATTCGGAATGCGTCCGCGCACTTAATTTTGTTTTTCACACAAAATTTGATAGATTCTTTGATCCATTTTTTGGAATAGGCAAAAATCGAAGACGAGCCAAAACACGTGCAAGCAAAGCTGTAGCGACTTATAAATAAATTCACCAGATCTTTGAAAAAGTAATGTTTATTCATTGAAAGTATAAAGCGAAAGAACAAAAAGAATTAATATGTAACAAATAAATGAATGAATGTGTTGTTATGGAAATATTGATTTTTCTTAAAAACATTATGTATATTAATGAATTGAAGTTATTACAAATGTATAAAGATGTAAAAAGTGTAAATGTGCAGTGAAAAGTGTAAGGTGTAATAAAAGTGTAGAGTGTAAATGAAAGGTGTGGATGATGAATGCTACAGTACTGTAGGTGCGTAAAGTTTTTCCAACAGTAGAAGAAGAAGAAGGATTTGAAGTAGCAGAAACAGGAGCTGAAGTAGCAGGAACAGGAGCTGAAGTAGCAGGAACAGGAGTTGAAATAGCAGGAACAGGAGTTGAAATAGCAGAAACAGGAGCTGAAGATCTGGTAGAAAGTTCAGTAGAATCTGAAGTTCTAGGAATGAAGGCTGGCTTGAGACGTTCTGTCGAAATATTGACAACTCTTCCTGAAACATTAACTGCATATAAATGATCAGAGATACGTTTCTCAATAGGAAAAGGGCCAGAATAAGGAGGTTGTAGTGACTTCCTAACAGTATCTTCTCGAATCCAAACATGAGTACAATCAAAAAGATTCTTGTGAACAAAAGGTGATCTTTTGCAATGATGACTTGTAGGAGATGATCTGATATTCCTCATATGAATCCTGTGTTTTTCAAGAAAGATTTCAGGATCTGCAGGAAAATCTTCTTCAATGAAAAATTCTCCAGGAATACGAAGAGTGGATCCATAAAGAAGTTCTGCAGGTGAAGCTTTTAAATCTTCTTTGAAACACGAACGTAATCCCAAAAGAACTGAAGGTAAAGATTCTACCCAGTTGGTTGTTTCGTGGCACATAATCGCTGCTTTCAAAGTTCTATGCCATCTTTCCAGAATTCCATTTGAAGCAGGATGATAAGCAGAAGTTCTAATCCTTTGACATCCAATTAGGTTTGTTAAAGCTTTGAATAAAGCTGCTTCAAACTGAGGACCTTGATCTGTTGTAATGCTGATAGGAGAACCAAAACGTGCTACCAATGTGAATAAAATGTTGTAGAAATAGTTTCAGCAGAAATCTCAGAAATAGGAACAGCTTCAGGCCATCTGGAAAAACGATCAATCATAGTAAGACAATAACGGTAATTTTGACAAATAGGAAGTGGTCCAACAATGTCTAAATGCACATGCTGAAAGCGTTGATCAGGAATTGCAATCTTAATTGGAGAATTCTTGGTGTGTCTTGAAATCTTCGCACGTTGACATGGAAGACAAGTTCGAGTCCATTCCTTCACATCTTTCTTCAAAGAAGGCCAAATGAATTTCAGTAGTAATTGTTTAGATGTCAATCTGCCGCTGGGGTGAGCGAGTCCATGAACAACATCAAAAATTTTCTTGCGTAAGAGTTTAGGAACATATGGACGAATTAATTCCGAAGAGCAATCACAATAAATAGGTATGGTTGATCCTGAAAGAATAAGTTTCTTCAACAGAAGTGAAGAATTTGAAGAAAGTAAAACTTGAAGTTCTTCATCTTCTTTCTGATAATTAGCAAGTTCTTCTAAAGAAACTATAATAGGCATTGAAATAGATTCAATTCTTGACAGAGCATCAGCAACTGAATTCATTTTTCCAGAAATATAGGTAATATTTGTAGAGAATTGAGCAATAAAGTCCAATTGTCTGATCTGTCTTGGTGACGCTTTATCCAATTTCTGACGGAAAGCAAAAATCAAAGGTTTATGATCAGTTCTGATAATCAATTGTCTTCCTTCAACAAAATGCCTGAAATGTTTAATAGCCAAATAAATGCTAAGAAGTTCTCTATCATAAGTGCTATAATTTCTTTGAGCTTTGTCTAGTTTCTTTGAGAAAAATGCTATTGGTTTGATATCGTCATCAATAGACTGTTCAAGTGATGCACCAACAGCAAAGTCAGAAGCATCACAAGTTAAAATAAGAGGAGCATGAGGAGCAGGATGAGAAAGGGTAGTAACTTGTAAAAGTTCTTCTTTACATGACTCGAAAGCTAATTCCGCTTCTTTAGTCCAAGAAATAATTCTTCTATCCCTCTTGCGACTGTCCTTTAAATATTCTGTTAACAGAGCTTGATGATTTGCAGCATCCTTGAGACAGCGACGATAATAATTGATAATTCCTAAGAATCTGCGTAATTCATGAAGTGTCTTAGGTTTAGGATAATCAATAATTGATTTCGCTTTTTCGGATGTAGGTTTAACTCCTTGGTTAGAAACTAAGTAACCAAGAAAAGAAATCTCGCTTTGACCAAAAAGACATTTAGCGACATTGATTGTCATTCCAGCTTGTTGAAGACGATCAAAAATAATGCGTAAGTGAGCAAAATGTTCTTTCTCATCTTTAGAAGCAATAAGAATGTCATCAAGATAACAAAAGGCAAAACTCAAATCATTAAGTAAAGAGTTCATGAGCCGTTGAAAAGTTTGGGCTGCGTTTCGTAAACCGAAAAGCATTACGACAAATTCAAAAAGCCCAAATGGAGTAGTGACAGCTGTTTTGTGAATATCTTCTTTAGCGACGGGTACTTGATAGTACGCTTTAACTAAGTCGATTTTAGAAAAGATATTCTTACCAAAAAGTGAAGAAGAAAAATCTTGAATATGAGGTAAGGGATAACGATCCGGGATAGTCACTGAATTGAGTGCACGATAATCACCACACAGTCTCCAAGAATTTTGTTCCTTTTTAGGTACCATATGTAGAAGGGCTGCCCAGGAGCTGCTTGAAGGTCTGCAAATTCCTTGCTCCATCATAGACTTGAATTCTTCCTTGGCACATTTAAGTTTCTCAGGAGTAAGTCTTCTGGGAGTCGAAAATTTAGGAGAACCTTCCGTAACGATATGATGTTCAACACCATGTGTTTTTACCGAGGAAATTGGAGAAAAACGGGTGAGTTCTGGAAATTCGGTTAAAAATTTGTGGTACACAGAATCAGGAGATGTGGTAAAAATTGACAAATGTGCAACTTCTTGAATTTTTCCAGTATTCATAAGACCGGTAACATTATCAATCAATTTCTTGTTTGTAATGTCAATTAGGAGATTAAAATGACAAAGGAAATCGGCGCCTAAAATAGGACGTTGAATATCCGCGACACAAAATTTCCATTTGAATTCTCTCCTTAAACCGAGGTTCAAAATTAAAGTTTTAGAACCGTAAGTATTAATTTGAGTACCATTTGCGGCAAAAAGTTTTAAATTAGTATGCCACGGCTTCAATAAAACCTTTTTAGGTAACAACGATATATCAGCGCCCGTATCGACAAGAAAATTCAAATTTGAATGTCTGTCGAAAATAATGAGGCGATTGTTAGAAACACCGTCGTAAGCAGCCTCAGTCTTAAGCGGCGTTTTTAGTTTTCCTGTGAAGCTAAGAATGTTTTGGACATAGAACAAGGTAAAGTACATCGTTTGGCCTTATCACCAAACTTCTTATGGTAAAAACAAATTGATGTATCTTTAATATCTTTATTTGATTTGTCTTTCTTACGCGATAACGATCTAAATCTTCTATTCTCTCTAGACCGGCTTTTGGAACGATCTCGACGACGAGAAACTTCAAGAGCTTCGATTCTTCGTAGCAAATCCGCGAAATCCGAAGATTTATTACTTGCATTATTGGAAATTTCCGCGACTTGCAAACTGCCGTCCCGATCAGCAATTTTATCGGCTAATTCCGCAAGTTTAACAAGAGGAACATCCTCTACTACGGCTAAAGTCGTTTGAATTTTATGTGGTAAGCGTTGAAGCCAAATCATTTGCAAAACACTATCTGCTAAAGATCCTCCAGATAAATGACGAATTTCTCGAAGTAATTCCGAAGGCTTTTTATCATTAAGTTCAATTCCAGCTAATATTTGTCTCAAACGTTTTTCCTCTGAATCCGTAAAGCGATTTATTAATATTTTCTTTAAATAATTATATTTATCTGTTTTAGGTGGATTTTCAATGACTTCAGATATGTTTACTAAGGCTTGTTCATCAAGATGACGAATGACAGAACTATATTTAATATCATTTGATCGAATTCGATAAACCGTAAACTCACTTTCAATAGAAGCAAACCAGAGTTTAGGTTGTTTATGCCAGAAAGTCGGTAGTTTTAATAAACGAAACTCATTTGAGTGAATTTGTAACATAGGATCACTCACCTGATGTCCAGTTTGAGAAGGTAAAATATTAATATTTTCTGATCCAACCTGATTTGATCCGCTCGCCAAATCCATATCAATCTGTGTATCCGAACAGGGTCTAACTGGTGATCTATCGATTGGCATTTTCCTCTTGTTCCAGGAATCCGATAAAATGATTTGAGAATTTCCGTGAAGGACTAATCCGCCTCTGATGTTTCAAAGATCCGGAGAATGAATCTCTTAAAATCAGAATATCCAGCAATTCTTCCAAGCGATGATAATATTTCGCAGACTTCAAATACGACGATCACTTGGCACTTATTCCGCATCAGCCTTTAAAATGCGTCGGCTTTAATATCACGTCGGCTTTAATATCACGTCGGCTTTAATATCACGTCGGGGTCACCAAAAATGTAGCGACTTATAAATAAATTCACCAGATCTTTGAAAAAGTAATGTTTATTCATTGAAAGTATAAAGCGAAAGAACAAAAAGAATTAATATGTAACAAATAAATGAATGAATGTGTTGTTATGGAAATATTGATTTTTCTTAAAAACATTATGTATATTAATGAATTGAAGTTATTACAAATGTATAAAGATGTAAAAAGTGTAAAAGTGCAGTGAAAAGTGTAAGGTGTAATAAAAGTGTAGAGTGTAAATGAAAGGTGTGGATGATGAATGCTACAAAGCAGCTGTCAAAAATTAACTGAACATTCAAAATGGCCGTACTTGTCGGCATAAATGAGAAACATGAGTACCAATATAACGCCACAAAAAAATCGAAAATCGAATATACGTAACCCGCGGAAATTCAAAATTCGCGATACTTTTTGAACACACCTCGTATATATATATATATTATTTGCAAATGAGAACGAGAAAGTAAAACATAGTAATATTAAATATTTAATATAAAATACATATAATAATACGTATAATAATGCTAAATATTTAAAATATAATGTTACTTATTGTAAATATTTAAAGTATTTAAAATATGTTATTTATTACTTTAAATATGTAAAATATTTGTATTTTTAAAATCAAATTGTCTCTTCGTAAAGAAAATAATTTTGTTAAAATTTATGGAATAGGATGATATCCTTTTAAGGTTTGCAAAAATGACATTTTTTCGCCGTCAATTAATTGCACATTTTCCACTGACGAAACTGAAAGATATGGAGGTTTTTTTTCAGGTACTTGCATTTTTCCTATTACTTTAATTGGTGAGCCGTAAGTGAAATTATCTTCAAATTCTCCATTACATGTTATTAAAACAGACAGTTTATAATAACCATCTGTAATCGCTCCAATGTAAAAATGATTATTAGATGATTTTTCAAAAATCATTTTTATATGATGTTCCATTTCTGAAAAGAAAATTAAAATATTTTAGATAATAATTAATTCATATAATTAGGAATTTTAATGAAAACAAATATACAGAATGTTTCAGAATTGATAGTTGAAATAAAAGAAGCATATTCTACTAAAACTTAAATTAAATTCTTTTGATTATGTTACACAAAATAATAATAACATAATATATATTAAAATGTCTGTTCCTATAATGTAACTGTTATATAACAGAGCATGTCACGTAACTGTTATCTTATTAAAACGGACTTTTTAATATATATGTTATGTTACAGTTACTTTGTGTTTACTGAGTATATTTAATTATATTTGATAATTGTTGTTATGTTTGATTATTGTTATTATTTGATATCGTTAAATTGTTATATTTGATTATTGTTATTATGTTTGATATTGTTATATTTGATTATTATTATTAAATTTACAATTAAAAATCAAAATTTGATTTTGGATAATCAAAAAGTTTTAAATTTAAATATATTGATTAACATATAAGAGAGATTATAATATTAAATTACCTATTATTAAACCACTTTTGGTTCTGGCATTTTGCATTTTAATCAAAGAAATTGTTTCAATTTCTTTTGGTATTTTATAAATGCCAATAGGAACGACAATAGTGGAACTTCGGATTAATAATTCGTAATTATGTAAATATTCTTTCCTCAAAGGGATTTTAGGTACCACTTTTTGTAGAGAATAAACCTATACAATTTAAGAATTTGTTTTAATTAATATGATAAATAATATTATATAAATATATTAAAATGTAATGTTATATAAATAATAATATATAAAAAATCTTATTTTAATACTATATAAATATAAAAATATCTTACTTGTTCTGTTTGAGTTATTATGTCTGCATATTTAAAAGCTAAATCATTCTAGGCAGCAATTTGAATGGTAATTTCACCGTTGCTCATAATAAAATTAAAAAGATGCGTTGTTTTGCCATTTCTTGTGGTTGATTTAATTTGAAATATTGAACTGACGTAGCCAGTTATTTCACTATAATGAAAGAATTTATTTGATTGAAATAAGGAAATGTTTGATTAAAATTAAAATATCTAATATAATTAAAATTTAAAATTATAAATTATTGCTAAAATTATTTAATGTAAAACTATAATTGTAAATAAATAAAATATATAATGTGTATATGTATATGTGTTTTTGTGCGTATGCGTTTGTATATTTGTGTGTATCTGCATCTATGTATATTTAAATGTATAATGTGTATGTTACATGTGAAAATTTAAGTGTACGTGTATGTGTGTGTGTGTGTGTGTGTGTGTGTGTTTTTATGTATGCATGTGACTGTGTGCGCGCGAGGTGTGTAAATTTAGTTTTATAGTTTTTATTTTCTTTATAATAACTAATTATTAATATGCATAATCATTAAGAAAATATAACTTACAAAGTCGTATCGTTTTCCATAATGTCCTCCAAAATTTCTTTTTTTGTAAACAAATTGGTATTTGTTATTTCTTTTAAAGCCATGTTAAACCTATATTAATGTGTTTATATTATTAAATGCTTTTTTAACAATTATTAATAATATAAATAATGTTCAACATTGAGTTTTATACCAAAATTTTGCTCTGTGAAAGTAGAATTTATTAATTTTGATTTGATACTGATATTTTCAGCATAATAATCTTTAATACTTACGTTAAAAAGAAAATGAATGTACTACACAACCGTCTTGGAGTCGATACACACAAGAAATGCTCTACGGTTTTTTGCTAGCGTCTTTTTTTTCTCCTTAGAACGATGAAAAACGATGAAAAAAAGGAAATATTTGTTTCCTTGAAAAACAATAGGAAAGTTATTTAAAAACAAATAAAATGATAAACTTAAATTTTTATTAATTATAAAATTAATAATATAGATTTAATTAATAATATTATTCACTTACTATATTCAAAAATGAAAATAATGACACAGTTTCCTATACTATATATTTACAGTATGTTTGTCCAAATTTTAGTTGATATTATTATTTATCAAAATATTTATAATAAGAAATTAGGCGCGGCTTTTTTTGTTACCGGCTTTTTTTTTGTTACTCGGGTAATGATGTTATTAAATGCTATAGGCAAATAACTAGTGGGTGGTGGAAAATTGGTGAGGAGAGAAGGGAAAGGGAATCGGAAGGGAGGTGAAGGAAGAGAACAAGATAAGGAAAAGAAAGGGGGGTATAGGGAAAGGGATGGTGTTAAGGGAGAAACGGTTTGAGTAGGAAGCGTATAGACAGAG
>NW_028191038.1:0-27598 GCF_048542155.1 Nylanderia fulva | reverse complement strand
TTGTTTACCTCAAGATTTTCCAGCCGGCGCCCGATGCCCCCAGGCCTGTTCCTCCTCTCAGATCAGGATTGTCCATTGTTCTTTGATTTACACGCGCGATACTTTAAACGACACCCCCGCACTAAACGCGCAATACTTTGCACGATTCATTATTATTCTCGCATTTAAGCGCGCGATACTTTGCACGACACTCCCGCACTTAAACACGACATTTTATATAGCATTCGAAGATCTTAGAATTCCTAGATACTTATGTTGAAATCAGTTTGTTCAACAAGCAGAATTTTATTATATCTCCGACATACTATATTTTATTTAATTATTTTTTTAATATCTTTCTCTCTTTATATATAAGAAATATTATTGAATATTGATATTAATAAACAAATATTATAATAAAAGAAATTTCGTACGTTTCTTGTTATACGTGACGAGAACTCGATAAATAACTGTTTATCATTAATCTATATTAATTCGTGGCTTGCAATTAATGTTTATTTCATTAAACTACGCGATAATATAATCAATCAATTTCAAAGTAAAAAGTAATAAATAATGTGAGTTTGAAAAGATAATTTAATACGACTAAAAGAAAAAAATAGTGATAAGAAAATTGTAGATTTTATGAGCATATTTTTAATTTTTAATGTGAATTATATTCCTTACTCTTTGTTTTAATATAATTTCGCATAACTAGTGTAAAGATACCAATCAATATAAAATGAATAGATTACAAAATATTAGTATAAAATTACATTAAAGTAAATTATAACAAAAAGTAATTATAAATGATAATCCTTAAGAGTCGCCAGTAATAAATAATGAAAATCTCTCCTCCAATTTTAAAGTCGACCAGACTGGCAATAATTTATTTTAAATAATTAGTTTAATTTACAACGTTTCGGCTGTCATTGCAGCCCTTTTCAAGTAATCTATAAACAATTATATACATATAAATATAATCTTAATGCGCTTAATCATACAAATAATTATAAATTTACAAAAATATATATGTTTACATACCAGATTAATACAATAAATCATATTTACAGCAAACCCCCGACAAAATTAACCATTGTTTTGATGAACAATGTATAACTGACAGAAGTAAGCCCGAACTAAATAGATGTTGACTGTTAGTAGAAAACTTAGTCATTGCGCGTTGAGGAAATATAAAACCAAAGTACTGTGTCTTTCGCAATTTTTAAACCGTCAATACAAAGTCAAATAAATAGATAAATAAATAAATAAATAAATAAATATGTAACATATGACAATATAATATATTAAATAGCTTCAAGAACGCGATCATAAATCCCACTGAAATTCTCCGTATCTTTTTGTAAATTAATGCTTTTTCTTTGGTTTTTTATATAGAACATTTCTGCTATTTCTCTTTTTCTCGTTTGTTTTTCTTGATGCAGAATCACAGGAGAATCCCAACGGAACTCATGATCGTTACAAATCCGATGCAAACTAACAACTGAGTGTGATGACGTGTCTTTTTTAATGTTATTTTTATGTTCCTTAATACGTGTTTCTAAATGTCGGTTTGTTTGTCCAATATATGTAGAGTCGCAATTCGCGCATTCGATCTTATAGACGACATCGGTTCTTTTTAAGTTATCAATACTATCTTTTCCTCTTTTTATCAAAGTGTCTAATTTTTTGGAACGGTATATACTACACCGATTCCATTTTTGTTTATGCAACGAGTAATATTTTCGCTCAAATCTCTAATATACGGCAACACTATAACATTTCGTGTATCAAATTTATCTCGATTAGACGCTCCAAAATTACCGCCAAATTTAATCGCCCTAAGTCTCCTGTTAACAATTTTGTTTATGACTGTTAACGGGTAACAATTGTTACGAAGAATTTGTTTGCATAAACAAAAATGGAATCGGTGTAGTATATACCGTTCCAAAAAAATTAGACACTTTGATAAAAAGAGGAAAAGATAGTATTGATAACTTAAAAAGAACCGATGTCGTCTATAAGATCGAATGCGCGAATTGCGACTCTACATATATTGGACAAACAAACCGACATTTAGAAACACGTATTAAGGAACATAAAAATAACATTAAAAAAGACACGTCATCACACTCAGTTGTTAGTTTGCATCGGACTTGTAACGATCATGAGTTCCGTTGGGATTCTCCTGTGATTCTGCATCAAGAAAAACAAACGAGAAAAAGAGAAATAGCAGAAATGTTCTATATAAAAAACCAAAGAAAAAGCATTAATTTACAAAAAGATACGGAGAATTTCAGTGGGATTTATGATCGCGTTCTTGAAGCTATTTAATATATTATATTGTCATATGTTACATATTTATTTATTTATTTATTTATTTATCTATTTATTTGACTTTGTATTAACGGTTTAAAAATTGCGAAAGACACAGTACTTTGGTTTTATATTTCCTCAACGCGCAATGACTAAGTTTTCTACTAACAGTCAACATCTATTTAGTTCGGGCTTACTTCTGTCAGTTATACATTGTTCATCAAAACAATGGTTAATTTTGTCGGGGGTTTGCTGTAAATATGATTTATTGTATTAATCTGGTATGTAAACATATATATTTTTGTAAATTTATAATTATTTGTATGATTAAGCGCATTAAGATTATATTTATATGTATATAATTGTTTATAGATTACTTGAAAAGGGCTGCAATGACAGCCGAAACGTTGTAAATTAAACTAATTATTTAAAATAAATTATTGCCAGTCTGGTCGACTTTAAAATTGGAGGAGAGATTTTCAAAAAGTAATTATGATTATATCATTTACGAAATAATTTATAAATCACACATTTATAATCATAATTAATCATTAGTGTACTCTTTTTAAAATCAATTAAGTTAAGTTTACTATGTATTATTAAATGTTTTGTGATCCATTTTTAAATAAAATTATAATAAATTGTCTTATAATAAATTGAATATATGTTTTAATCTGTTATAATTTGTAATTCATCCATTTTGAGGTAACGGAACTAACTACAATCTACACTACAGTCTACAATTCAAATCTACATTTTCACACGTTAAAACCGTTACCTCGTAAATAATAATTTATCACTCACCATTGCGAAGCAGCGCAAAGTTGACTACAATCAGTAACGTTGATCTGTAACATATATAAATAGAATAAAAATTGTAGCAAGAAAATTAATTGTTTGAACAATTATTATTATATTAGATTTTAATTTCCACGTGCGTACAATAATAAGAAAATAATTAAATAATTTAATAAATGTTAACTTAATGCAACTATTGAACTTTAATTTAATGCATTAACTAATAAATAAATGATAAATACTCACATAAAGTTTATTTTACTGGCACCCGACGCTTTTCCCGGACCTCCTCCTCCTCTCTCAATTGTTGGTGTCGTCAATTATGTTGATCTGTAACATATATGTAGAATAAAAATTGTAGTAGCGCCCAAGATATTTAATTTTTTAAACAATTATTATTGTATTAAAAAATAATTGCCCCACGAATTCTAACGTTATTTATAAATTGAATTGCAACGATTGTGACGCCACATATGTCGGACAGACAAAAAGACAGTTAGGAACGAGACTTAAAGAACATAAAAATAATATTAAATTAGACTCTGCTAGACATTCGGTTGTCACGGAACACATTCTAAACGAACAACATACATTTGACTGGGACAATATTAAAATTATGGATCATGAAAAGAATTACCATAAAAGACTAATATCTGAAATGATCCACATTAAAGAACAGAAAAATGGAATTAATTTAAATACAGACACCGAATTGTTAGACAGTTGTTATTTTGACATACTTAAAAAATTTGCTGAATCATAATTTAGAAAAAACATTAGTAATAAATAAATACATCACGCTCTCTATTTTGACATTTGGTATTCAGACTTCGCAACACACACTTGAAATATCGGGGAAAAGGACTTGTTAAAACGATAATGTAAGTTGAAAGATTTTTTAATTTTCTCTGACATTGATTTAATTCGCGTATTATATCCGTAGCATGCTCAAATGTCGCATAACTTGGCATCTCAGACCAATCGCCTTGCATATCTATTGGTCAACAGCGAAGAATCGTTTCAATTTTATATTTTAATATTTAACCAACTTTGTATTTTTAACATTTAACTTTGTATTTTAATATTTAACTTTTATGTATTGATAAAGACTGTAGTGCAGTCGAAACGTTTAAAATTTATATCGATTCTGTAACAAAATGTTAATTTAATTATTTAACTATTAATAAAAATTTTTACACCTTATTTATTTGCTCGTTCAGTTGGCCTACTATATATGATTTGTTTAATTTTGTTAATTTATACGAGCCTTTCATTAATTAATTTTTATTGTATTAAATTTTATTTTTTATGCATGCAATAATAAAACAATTAAATAATCCTTTTCTAAAAAAAGAGTATGTAAAGTCGATATAGTCGCATATATCGAAGTTCATTATTGTTGTTTTTCCGCAAAAATAAAATATGAAAAATATTAATCGATCTTAACATATATTATAACGTTATTTACAACATATTATTATTTTAATTATTATAAAACATATTATTTTCAAATTGAGTGAACAAATTAACCCTTTATTAATAGTTTTTGATAGAAATCAGCCCCTTAAGCTGTTAATTTGCCTAATTAAATTTTATAATAATAATATATTACAAAAATTAAAATAATAATGTTGTTTTATATAAATAACATGTTATAATGCATTAAACTTAATTAATATTTTTTGCCAAAAATCAGTTGATTAAAGATCAGTTAATTTGCCAATTAAATTTTAAAATAGTATATTATAAATCATGTTATAATACTTTAAACTCGATTAATATATTATTTATAGCATATTATTATTTGCATTTTTATAAAATATTATTTTAAACTTTAATTAGTAAATTAATAACTTTATTTGGCTGATTTCGGTCAACAAATTTAACCGAATTTAATCAAACTTTATATTATAAATTTCATATTCTATTTTTAAAACTTACATTATTTTTAACACAATGCTGAAGAATAGCGCGCATAGTATGCGCTTATGTTTTTCTAATATAAATAAAATATAATACATTTGTAAAATGTATTAATTTAAAATTTATTATATGTTCAATCTAAATTAATTAGTAATAATAATTAGGTATCTGAAAGATATAAGCACGTATTTTAATAAAATTTACAAAATTGTAGTATATAGAAAATTATAAAGTTTACTCCGCACTCAAGTTTATTTATATAATGATTTCAATAAATTTTAATAAAACCTTATGTGCGTGAATAAAGAATGGACAATAATAATATAGAAGTTATTAATATACGATACTGCTGTTCAATTTTTTCGCTTTGCATTTTATTTATATTTCTAGAAAGAATAATAATATTAAATCTTATTAGTAAATCTTAATTGTTATTATTAAGTAAATCTTAATTGTTATTATTAAGTAAATCTTAATTGTTATTATTCTGCGACTTTCGGATCTATATTTTTCTCTCGCATTTATTTCTTTAGGGGGAATAGGGGATGCATGGAATTAAAATCTCTTGTAGAGATTATTCCAATTTTATATCTTGGCCGTGTCCAAGTAAAATTTGGTGCCTTGTGCACAGGTATTTAATTCTAACGAAAAAACTTTAGTTTCGTTTAGGATAACGCACTGTCATCCGCGATTTGGCTCTTATTGCCTATCTTACATATGTTAAATTTATATCTTAATTGTTATGTTAAATAAAAATACCAAGAATATTTCTATTTATACTCTTTGTATATTTTATAAAATTTTATATAAAAGAATTGCTAATAAATTTTTAAAAAATATAAAAAAGTTTTTAATAGCTCACTTAAAAATTTAAATTATAGGAGAATTAACAGCAATATATAATATAGAACTTTTAATTTATAGAATAAATAATATTTCATAATGCAAACATTTAAATTTGTTTGGTCTTTCAATTTTTATATTTATTTAAATTCTTTCTTGTAAGGTAAAAATTATTTTAATTTCTTTATTAGAAAATAAACTTCGGAAACTTTGGAAATATTAACTTAAAAAAATAAAATATATGTTCAAATTGTTTCTAGTAAGAGAAACATTCTACATTCAAGATTTAAATGTAATTATTTTTATATTCATATAATTTTTGTTACATATGCCTCATATTTTATTTTCATCAAGAATAAAATAGAAAATTGTTTATTTAATTCATCATAAAAAGTGACATTAATAATTTAAATATAAAGAAATATCACACACACACAAACAAACACGTAAACACATAATCCGATACTTATAAAAATTAAAAATCAAACTTTAAAATAAGATAAATTTTAAGTAGTATTTTTATTTAACTTAATTTACATATATTTGTGGGCCAAAAAATTAATAAAACAATTAACAAAAATTGAATTAATCAGATTTAAAATTTTAAAGATTAGATGAAATAAAAAATAGATAAACAAGAGAAATTTGAGTTTCTGGATGTATCAATTAAATAAAAAATACTTTAATAGTAAAACAATACATTTTTTAATTCAAATTTTTAAGATATTAAATTCCACATCTCAAAATTAAATTAATAATTAAAATTTTTAAGATATTAAATTCCACATCTCAAAATTAAATTAATAATTTAAATTTTTAATAACATTAAAACATTTTATTTGATTAAATAAATTAAGAATTTTTACTTCTATTATTTAATATTTTTAAGATTTTTAACATGCAAAAGCCTCAATCGTGCTACTTTTGCATTATACAAGACAAAGGCGATCAGCAGTTGAAGTCATGACAATTACCATGAGGGTGATTCGATCCTATCGAAAATTAACTGTGCTGATTCGGACCAATGCAATCCCCTGACAATAGTACATTATTGTATTAGGCTCTAGCACACGACGCTAGTGCACAGACGTTGAACTAGAGTCAACAACTACATCGTAGACCTCTTTATCATAATAATTTTTGATCAGTAGATTAAATAAAAATTTTTATAAAATTTTATATTAAAGTTTTAATGCAAAAAACAATATATTATATCTCAATAACGATATATATATTTTGTCACGTATTTTATACGCAAACCTAAAATTCTTGTAAAATGGCAGAAATATTTTGAACGCGATGGCGCGAAAAGTATGTGCTGAAATTGTGTTATAAAAATATGTCACAAAAGCTGTTCATGTAGAACGTTTGCAGCATTATTGTGCATTAAATAAAATGAATTAAAAAATATTGAAAATCAAGATTTTTTACAAAAAAAAAACATATTATTCATTGTCCGAATATTTTACGAATTAATATAATATTTATTTACGCGCAAAAAATGCGTATATTGAAAATAGAGAAAAAAGTAAATATATATTCCATCGAAGAAATGCGGTATTGTTTTGGGATATATCAATAATACTCGGTGCATTTCGCGTAATTCGATGTTTCGCGCTATATATGTATATGCATTTTGCATATTTTAGGCAGAATATCAATTTTGTGAATCAATACGAGCATTGCCGCGCACCAAGATATTCCAGGTAACAAAAGCAATTTGGACTATTCCCCGTGGCAAATGAGGCGCCTCTGATTAACACACATTGGCTCAATTACACGGGTTAGCCGAGGGAACACGAAATTGCCTGCTATTAACGGTGGCGCGAGGGTGGATAGACATACGAGATATATCAGCCGGATAACACGACGATACGTTGAAAGCCATAGAACGTAATGGGATACTGCGGAACAAAATGTTTCGCTATTTTCTTCCTTTGCGTTAATTTAGGCCACCGACGTGTTTGCGCGTGCAATTATTCGCGAAGGTAAACGACCGAATTAACGAAAGACGAAAGTAAGTTTAACGGCAGTTCAGCAAAATACTTTAAATTATAAACGTCGATTATAAAAAAATTTCTAATACTGGATAATTCTTAAGAGAACTCTTCAAAAGAAATCATAGTGTGGAAAAAATGTAGTGTTATAATTTAAATAATTTACAAAATGTTATTCTTAATCATAAGTGATATTCATCATTTTCGGAATATTTATATATATTCATATATCATTTAATATAATAGTTTATTTGTATTTATTCTATATGCATTTAAAAAATATCACAATTAAAAGAAGCCTTTTCTCTTATAACCGTTTATTAAAGATTTAAACTTTAAAATATCACAATTAAAAGAAAACTCTCTCTCTTATAACCGTTTGTTAAAGATTTAAACTTCAAAATATCACAATTAAATTAAACCTTTTCTCTCTTATAATTAGACATACTCAAAGGTAAAATATAAGACAATAAAAAATATATGTATAGTTTCCCTTAAAATGCAGTTGAAAATAACGCATAAACATTGAAATATATGATAAATATATATAATAAAAAAGAAGAGAAATGACATACCGTTCTGTTGTACACGTTGCAAATTGAAAAATTTGAAAAAATTATTATGGCATTCCTGCTCTTGTATGTGTATGTATCTGGCCGTGTTCTTTATCACACTGAAACAATAAAACAAATTTTTATCACAAAAATAGAATGGATTAACAGTATAATATATTTTGTTCAACTTCAAATATTAAGCAAAACATTCAAACATACACAGAGAGAATTCTCTTTTAAAATTTATTCTGAAAATCATGATAATCATGAGACAATATGATATTGAAACAATTTTATTAAGAGTTTCTTTAATTAATATTTAACACAAATATTTTAACACAAATAAAAAATATTAATATCTATCACAATAAGGTATAAAAAAATATGTTCGATTAATTTTATTCTATGTACGTGTAATTTTATTATGTATTTTAATTTTTATTTTTATATTTTATATTTTATTATGGTAAATATTAATATTTTTTATTGTGATAAAAATAATATTAATCAGAGAATCTCATAAAATTCTTTCAATACCATAATTGTCCCACAATTACCATGACTTTCAGGATCAATTCTAAAAAAAATTCTCTGTGTATATGTATATATATATATATATATATATATATATATATATATATATATAATTTATCAAGTAATGCGGAAATAATACATAACTCAACATATATACATATACATACATATGGTATACTATTTAGTTTTATTTACGTGATGTTACCTTCCTTCTTTCTTGCTTTATACGTATAATTATTTTTGAACATTTCTCAACAAGTTTCCGAAAAGAAATATGGCACGCAATAGTCGAAACCCAAACAGCACAAGATATCCTCAGGATGATCCTGAATATATCCTAAATATCCTCGGATATATGTGGGATATATTTAGGATATATACAAATCCAAACACCTGAGGATGTTTTTTGGATCTCTTAAGGATGTCCTGCGTGGCTATATATGAAGCACTTTAAGGATATTCTTTTGTGTTTTTTATTTTTTTTCAGAAATAAAAGAAATAGCAAATAAGAAATCTTCACAATTAATCGCCAGTGATAAATTTTAACAAATATAATAAGATGCAATTTAATTCGACCAAAAACTGGCTATTCATTTATTGAAAATATAAGATATATATATATATATACACACACATATAGTGTGTACTTATTATTTCAATAAATGAATAGCCAGTTTTGGTCGAATTAAATTGCATCTTATTATTTAGCAAGTAAGAGCCTTAAAATGCATTTATAGCAACATTTTTATAAGAAATATTTAATTTAAAAATCTTAAGAATGTCAATAGAAAACTTTTCGTAATCCTTGGAACGTCCACCATACATCCTAAATTAATTCAAAATACGTAATTGAGGTATTATATATGCTATTTGAAGGATTAATTTAGGTTATATCTAAGAGCACAAATGTTTGAAAGACGTTCAGAGGACATCCACAGGATGTTAAACATCCTCTAGACGTCCTATGGACATCTTTTGCACATGTGAGCCATTAAGGATCCAGCATACTTTTTCAATATTATTTTAAGACAAATTAAAAAATTTTATATAAATTTTGTTGAAAAATATTGACACGTTAATTGGTTTACCGTGCCGCTTTTTAGCGAACGGTATTAAAGCCGATCACATATATTATGTAGGAATCTAGATGAGTACGCATGCGCGTATGCGCACCATTATGCGCGCAATTACAGAAAGTGCCTGATGTGTGTCTGTTTAACTTTCCCGCCTTGAAAGAAGAAGAAGAAGAAGAAAAAGCTTTCTCGCCGGCTTCTTCGCATCCACTTTGTGTCTTGTGTGTGATTTGAATAGTGTTTACATCATTTCCAAGATATCAAGAAAATACCAAGAAAAATCGAAGGGTAAAATTATTATACCATTTTATACGTACTTTTTACGTAAAAATAACTTTTGAGGTTATGCAACGCGGTAATAATAAAAAAACCTTTGATATGAATTCTTCGACACAACGTAAAATTCGCAAATTAGAGAGTGATATGATTAGTAAGGCTTTAAATGATGGACCATCAACATATAATAATGTATCTAATGTGCCACCTAATGTATCAACGTTTGAAATAATTACAAATGATTCGCATGCATCAATAACTTTTAGTCAAGATAAGATAGATGCAGATTTATCAAATGAAATTAATGATTTTGATCAATCAAGTCCGCCTTTAAGTAGTGAAGAAGAAAATAATGAAGTTTTATTTGAGCAACAAGAGTTTTCGAGTAATGAAGAAATTGATGATGACAATGATAATGAAAAAATTGATTTTAAAACATTTCTAGCTAGTTGGGCAGTTGAAGAAAATATTTCACAAGCATCTTTACGTACTCTTATAAAAGGCATAAAACAGTATACTTGTAATAAATGTCATTGTGATATACCGTCTGATCCTAGGGCACTTTTGCATACTCCCAGAAGTGTTAATATTAGAAATTGTGCTGATGGGGAATATTGCCATTTTAGTTTATTAAAATCAGTAAAAAAATTTGTATCTGTCTCAGGAAATGTTACTAATATAAAAATAAATATAAATATAGATGGATTGCCATTATCAAAGTCATCGCATCAACAACTATGGCCAATTTTAGGTTCTATAGGGCAATCAAAGCAAGTTTTTATTATCGGAGCATACTATAGTACACAGAAACCTTCTAATTCAGATGATTTTTTAAGAGAATTTATAGAAGAAACACAATTATTGTGTCGTGATGGAATCATTATTAATAATAAACATGTTCATTGCAATATAGATTCTATAATATGTGATACTCCTGCAAAAGCATTCATATTACAAGTTAAAGGACATACTGGTTATTCTAGCTGCACCAAATGTAAAACTGAAGGCACTTTTCGCAATAATAAAGTTTGCTTCCCTCAAATAGATGCTCCATTGAGAACAGATTTAGAATTTAGAACAAAGACAGATGAAAATTTTCATATTGGGACATCAATTATTGAAAATATTCCAAATCTTGATATTGTAAATAATATACCCTTAGATTATATGCATTTAGTTTGTTTAGGAGTAACACGGCGATTACTATATTTATGGTTATTTGGCAATAATAAACAATTTCGTTTAGAAAGTAGAAAATGTAAAAACATATCATCAAATTTAGAAACTATATTAAAAATACATGTCCCATGTGAGTTTGCACGAAAACCTCGATCATTGACTTTCATAAAACTTTGGAAAGCTACAGAATATCGAGAATTCCTTTTGTACACAGGACCTGTAGCTCTGAAAAATATTCTTCGTAGTGACATATATGATCATTTCATAACATTACATGTAGCTATTAGAATATTATGTTCCACAGAAGTACATGACTTATTGGATTATTGTCAAAAGCTATTAGAACATTTTGTTACATCATTTGCATTAATTTATGGAAGTCATAATATCTCTTTTAATGTACATGGTCTAATTCATCTTGTACAAGATGTAAAGAAATTTGGCTCATTAGACAATTTTAGTGCATTTAAATATGAAAATTTTTTACAAACATTAAAAAAATTATTACGAAAGCATGACAAACCACTACAACAAATTTGCCGGAGATATATTGAATATGAAAACAACAAAATAGAAGAGAATCTTACAACAAAAGAAATTGAAAATTTTACAATAGATTTGAAATCCATGCATTCATCTGGGCCATTAATACATGCTTGCGGTAATCCACAGTACAAAATAATTAGAAAAGCAAATATGATTTTACGTACTGATGTAATAGCTGATAATTGTTGTTCATTGGTTGATGGAACTATTATATTAATAAAAAATATAGTACACAATAAAGATCTCAATACAAATGTAATTATAGGTCAAAAATTTTTACACAAGCAAGATTTTTATAACACTCCATGTCCTTCTTCATTATTAAAAATATTTAGTGTGCACGGTTTAAGTGAATTAGAAATGTGGCCGATAGAAAATATTTATATTAAATATGTTAAATTACCGTTATCAGAAAATAAATATGTAGTATTTCCAATGTTGCATTCATAAATAGAATTAAAAAAATATGTATAATAGTAATTTTTTTAACTTTTAATTTTTTTAGTTTCTATATTGGTTCAATAAATTAATTTTATTCCAATTCGTTTTTTTAATTTAGCAGGATTTTTGCTAGAAATATTATGTCATTTGCATATGTCAAAAGACCAAATCTTTTATCTTTTTATTACCACACTTTCTCTGCTTCTCTTCTCAATTTTTGTTCTAGAGATTTTCCATATACAGTTTGAATAGTATTGGGTTCAGAAAGGATCTTTTATGTATTTTCGTTAATTTAGTTACAATGGATGACCAATATGCTATAGTAGAATTTAACGATGGGCTGCAAATGATACCTTCTTCTTGGTTAACTAAAGACAAGAAACAGGCATATTGGCCTACTTTTACATCAACTGAACGATTTTCCAAAGCTGTACAAAAATGTATACCCAAAATGGACTCTTGGCCGCTGTATGAAGTTAAGAGAATTTTAGCAACTGCAAGTAAGTAATAAATACATAAAAAAATAACATTAATGTAGAGTCATTTGCGTTTTTATTTTATTATTTATTCGATAATCTTTAATACAAAATAATAGAATAAATATATATAGAATGCTATAAGCTGTAAATAAAAAATGTTTAAAAAATTATTTATATTTTTAGGAAATAAAATTTTATTTTTAAATAAAAATTTTTTTGTTTCAAAATTTGTTTTTTATCAAATAATTTTTATTGTTTTATTTTTCAGATAAATACGAAACAGGAATGATTAAACTAAAAAAAGCAGAATTTATATCAGATATAAATTCTGAAAGTGATGATGAAACATCAAAAAGAAATAGAAAATATAGAGCAAAAACCGTTCTTAGTAGCGATGAAATAAGTTCAAATGAAGAAGAAAATATTGTCAAAGTACCATCTTATCCAAAAGTGCCATCTTCAAAAGTACAAAAGAAAAATAATAATATGGAATCAAATAAAAATCCAGTAAATAAAATATTTAAAAGTTCGTACAAAAATTTTTTATATTGTGAAGTAATATAGAAAATTATAATATGTATATTGCAATATATTATAGATTATATATGTATATATATATATATATATATATATATATATATATATAATATTACAATTTAATTTTTAATGTATATTTTTATTTTAATTTATTTTATATTTATTTTTATATTATTTTATATTTATTTAATTTATATTATATTTTTAATTTATATTTTTATTTTACAGGCAAAGATGTATTAAAACAGATAGAAAATGAAAATATTAATCTATCAACAACTACACCTTCAAAGAAAAGTATAGAAACAAATATACATTTAAAGAAAACAAGTGTAGAAAGACACGATTCAATTAATAACACAGGTAATTAATTTATATTTATGCTAATATATGAACTGTTTTCTTTGAAAGTATATATATAAGTATATTTATTGTTTTAAGATATTTAAAAGATTTACATTAGTCTGTAATTGAAAAAAACTTTTACTTTTTATTTTTTAAAATTATACTTATTTCCAATTTTGAAACTATTTTCAAAAAAGAAAAAGACTCATATATTTTATTTTACATTTATAAAGAAATTAATATATATGTAATTTTTATTTATACACAACATGTCGTACTAGCATCATATTTTTTACTTTAAAGTTATAGACAAAATATATTGGAAAAAAATAAATATGAAAATTACAAAAATTATTACATGTGCATGCATTAATTATCTGTATTATTATTCAGTTAAGTATAATGGAATTACAATTGTATTTAACTCAATAATAATAATGTAGATAATCGATACAAGTACATGTAATAATTTTATTTTTTATATTATTTAATGGTTTTAAATTTAATTTAAATATTTCACAATTTTTTGTTTTCTTATTGTTATAGAACATGATTTCAATCATAATATAAAAAGTGCACACGACCCTCAAGCTTATTTTAAAACTGATTCTGTTAATACTTGTAAGTACTAGATTATGTTATAATTTACAAATTTACATACATGTATTTTATTATTTTACAATGTTTTAATTTACAGCAATAACACAGTTTGAACGATATATTATTCGAAAGCTATTAGATATAGAGCATAAAATTTCATCAATACAGGAACAACAAAGAAATATTAATACTAAAATAGATTATATTCAAAATCAAATTCAAACATTTGGGTTAGATGATAAAACAAAGAAAAAAGATGTTGAATCAGACTACATGGAACTCTTTCCTGTAGAAACATTAGAAAAATTACAAGAATTAGAACAACTATTAATTAATGACAAGATTAATCGTAAAGCATTAGTATGTATTTAAACAATAAACTATTATAACAATGTAAAAATTAAAAATACTTAATTTTATTAATTTTATTCAGATGAAACAACTGGCACGAATTGGTGGGACAGACATTAAGTCAATAACATTTAACATATTACGACGAATTATGAGCGATTCAGTCGGAAGTATGTTCAGTTATGTTGGAGGAAAAAAAAAGTATCCATTCTTTGATTTATATCTCCGAAAAATTATATTTGGTAAATATAAATTTAAAATATTATATATTTAATTGATAATTATTTATCTCTCAATAATGACTATATAGCAAAATAAAAATTATTTATGTAATATTCTTATATACAAGAAATCTATAATAAATTCAATTATTTTTTTTAGCTTTTTTTAATTACGTGACTTCCTAATTGCTATATATTGCTTTATTATTGTTTTGAGCTTCTATTCTTAACTCAATAATGTTATTTTGTTTTTAGCTTAATACCTTATTTTTTTGTAAATATTTATTATATGTTAATGTATATTTTATTTTAGGTGCAGTAAGAATTTACTTTCCGGAAGCTACTGAACAAAATATTTCACAGCCCATCAAATCTTGGTTGAGACATGCAAACGAACGTAGTAATAAGAAAAAGTATGTTGCTTTTTTGTTTTTATAAATTTTATATTATAAATTAAAATAATATGTTTATGAGTAATAAAGTTTTAAAAAAGTTAATATAATTTTAATATTATTTTAAGCTTAAATAAGTCAAAGAAATCTTTGATGCAAGAAGATGAAAACCAATCTAATATGGAACAGCATGCAGATAGACGTCCACAAAAAGAAAAGTATGTAATATATTAATATAAATACAATTTTTGTGTGAAATTTTACTAATTTTATTAATCTAATAAAAAATCTTGTAGCATGGATAAGAGAGCAGAATCTGTTGCAAGGGTCTGTTTGCAAGAAGACAACCAAGAAGCAGATGATGATGATGGTGATGAAACGACTTTAGACGACTTAATTGGCCCTAATCTCTTTTAAATAATATGTATAGGCTCCGAAGTTAATCACTTACCATGTGCAAAAAAACTTTTCTATTTGGTTTAAGTATTATTTTTAGTTAAAATCTACTCATCTATGTACACATGATGGATGTTGTCTACTTAATGTAGTTTTTCTTTTCATTATATATTTTTTATTTTCAAATTTAAAGAATTTTTCAAATTCGAATTTTTTCATATATATAAGTATATACATATATATATATATATATATATATATATATAATATATATAATTTTTTTGTTTTCATTCATGTGCAATAAATTTGTAATATGCAATAATATGCAATAATATTAATAAAAATTTGTATACATATATATGTATAATATGTGTAAAAAATTTTTTAATTTATCCTGAAATAGTCCTGAAAAAATATGCATATAACCTAAATTAATCCTAGAAATAGCATATAAAGCACCGCAATGATGTATCCTGGACTAATTTAGGATGTATTGTAGACCTTTTAAGGATTATAAGAATTCCTATGAACATCCTACAAATATCTTTAGGAAGTTGAAATAGAATCTCCTGAGGATACTTCTAAGCATTATTGAGGCGCTCATTTGCTATTCCTTAGGACATCCTAAGAACGTACCAGGATTACAAACAGACGTCCTCAGGATATGTCATATATCCCAATAAAGTATCCTTAGGAGATCCAAAAGGCATCCGTGTGCTGTTTGGGAACAGTCGAAATGTAAAACTTGCCCGCAATGTGTGCATTATAAGATAATATATATTGTAAAATGATATAATAATTATATACTTACATTGTCAACAAAGTTATTAGGACGTCGATTACTGTTTGGGTAATTAATTTATGCGTGGATTTCGACGGATATAACCCATATAACAACGAATATCAGGAGCACTCGCGTTACGTCCCGCGCGATTCACTTCGACTTGCAAACAATGCGCTAAGTAGTGAGTCGCGCTCGGAACAGAGGGCGCCACTTTATGTGAATTTGTAGCGACTTATAAATAAATTCACCAGATCTTTGAAAAAGTAATGTTTATTCATTGAAAGTATAAAGCGAAAGAACAAAAAGAATTAATATGTAACCAATAAATGAATGAATGTGTTGTTATGGAAATATTTATTTTTCTTAAAAACATTATGTATATTAATGAATTGAAGTTATTACAAATGTATAAAGATGTAAAAAGTGTAAAAGTGCAGTGAAAAGTGTAAGGTGTAATAAAAGTGTAGAGTGTAAATGAAAGGTGTGGATGATGAATGCTACAGTACTCCCCCCCAAGTGACGATATTCGTTGCGAAATGGACTTTCTTCTTCTTTGGTGGGTAGGTGCGTAAAGCTTTTCCAACAGTAGAAGAAGAAGAAGAAGGATTTGAAGTAGCAGAAACAGGAGCTGAAGTAGCAGGAACAGGAGCTGAAGTAGCAGGAACAGGAGTTGAAATAGCAGGAGCAGGAGTTGAAATAGCAGGAACAGGAGCTGAAGATCTGGTAGAAAGTTCAGTAGAATCTGAAGTTCTAGGAATGAAGGCTGGCTTGAGACGTTCTGTCGAAATATTGACAACTCTTCCTGAAACATTAACTGCAAATGAATGATCAGAGATACGTTTCTCAATAGGAAAAGGGCCAGAATAAGGAGGTTGTAGTGACTTCCTAACAGTATCTTCTCGAATCCAAACATGAGTACAATCAAAAAGATTCTTGTGAACAAAAGGTGATCTTTTGCAATGATGACTTGTAGGAGATGATCTGATATTCCTCATATGAATCCTGTGTTTTTCAAGAAAGATTTCAGGATCTGCAGGAAAATCTTCTTCAATGAAAAATTCTCCAGGAATACGAAGAGTGGATCCATAAAGAAGTTCTGCAGGTGAAGCTTTTAAATCTTCTTTGAAACACGAACGTAATCCCAAAAGAACTGAAGGTAAAGATTCTACCCAGTTGGTTGTTTCGTGGCACATAATCGCTGCTTTCAAAGTCCTATGCCATCTTTCCAGAATTCCATTTGAAGCAGGATGATATAAGCAGAAGTTCTAATCCTTTGGCATCCAATTAGGTTTGTTAAAGCTTTGAATAAAGCTGCTTCAAACTGAGGACCTTGATCTGTTGTAATGCTGATAGGAGAACCAAAACGTGCTACCCAATGTGAATAAAATGTTGTAGAAATAGTTTCAGCAGAAATCTCAGAAATAGGAACAGCTTCAGGCCATCTGGAAAAACGATCAATCATAGTAAGACAATAACGGTAATTTTGACAAATAGGAAGTGGTCCAACAATGTCTAAATGCACATGCTGAAAGCGTTGATCAGGAATTGCAATCTTAATTGGAGAATTCTTGGTGTGTCTTGAAATCTTCGCACGTTGACATGGAAGACAAGTTCGAGTCCATTCCTTCACATCTTTCTTCAAAGAAGGCCAAATGAATTTCAGTAGTAATTGTTTAGATGTCAATCTGCCGCTGGGGTGAGCGAGTCCATGAACAACATCAAAAATTCTTTTGCGTAAGAGTTTAGGAACATATGGACGAATTAATTCCGAAGAGCAATCACAATAAATAGGTATGGTTGATCCTGAAAGAATAAGTTTCTTCAACAGAAGTGAAGAATTTGAAGAAAGTAAAACTTGAAGTTCTTCATCTTCTTTCTGATAATTAGCAAGTTCTTCTAAAGAAACTATAATAGGCATTGAAATAGATTCAATTCTTGACAGAGCATCAGCAACTGAATTCATTTTTCCAGAAATATAGGTAATATTTGTAGAGAATTGAGCAATAAAATCCAATTGTCTGATCTGTCTTGGTGACGCTTTATCCAATTTCTGACGGAAAGCAAAAATCAAAGGTTTATGATCAGTTCTGATAATCAATTGTCTTCCTTCAACAAAATGCCTGAAATGTTTAATAGCCAAATAAATGCTAAGAAGTTCTCTATCATAAGTGCTATAATTTCTTTGAGCTTTGTCTAGTTTCTTTGAGAAAAATGCTATTGGTTTGATATCGTCGTCAATAGACTGTTCAAGTGATGCACCAACAGCAAAGTCAGAAGCATCACAAGTTAAAATAAGAGGAGCATGAGGAACAGGATGAGAAAGGGTAGTAACTTGTAAAAGTTCTTCTTTACATGACTCGAAAGCTAATTCCGCTTCTTTAGTCCAAGAAATAATTCTTCTATCCCTCTTGCGACTGTCCTTTAAATATTCTGTTAACAGAGCTTGATGATTTGCAGCATCCTTGAGACAGCGACGATAATAATTGATAATTCCTAAGAATCTGCGTAATTCATAAAGTGTCTTAGGTTTAGGATAATCAATAATTGATTTCACTTTTTCGGATGTAGGTTTAACTCCTTGGTTAGAAACTAAGTAACCAAGAAAAGAAATCTCGCTTTGACCGAAAAGACATTTAGCGACATTGATTGTCATTCCAGCTTGTTGAAGACAATCAAAAATAATGCGTAAGTGAACAATATGTTCTTTCTCATCTTTAGAAGCAATAAGAATGTCATCAAGATAACAAAAGGCAAAACTCAAATCATTATGTAAAGAGTTCATGAGCCGTTGAAAAGTTTGGGCTGCGTTTCGTAAACCGAAAGGCATTACGACAAATTCAAAAAGCCCAAATGGAGTAGTGACAGCTGTTTTGTGAATATCTTCTTTAGCGACGGGTACTTGATAGTACGCTTTAACTAAGTCGATTTTAGAAAAGATATTCTTACCAAAAAGTGAAGAAGAAAAATCTTGAATATGAGGTAAGGGATAACGATCCGGGATAGTCACTGAATTGAGTGCACGATAATCACCACACAGTCTCCAAGAATTTTGTTCCTTTTTAGGTACCATATGTAGAGGGGCTGCCCAGGAGCTGCTTGAAGGCCTGCAAATTCCTTGCTCCATCATAGACTTGAATTCTTCCTTGGCAGATTTAAGTTTCTCAGGAGTAAGTCTTCTGGGAGTCGAAAATTTAGGAGAACCTTCCGTAACGATATGATGTTCAACACCATGTGTTTTTACCGAGGAAATTGGAGAAAAACGGGTGAGTCCTGGAAATTCGGTTAAAAATTTGTGGTACACAGAATCAGGAGATGTGGTAAAAATTGACAAATGTGCAACTTCTTGAATTTTTCCAGTATTCGTAAGACCGGTAACATTATCAATCAATTTCTTGTTTTTAATGTCAATTAGGAGATTAAAATGACAAAGGAAATCGGCGCCTAAAATAGGACGTTGAATATCCGCGACACAAAATTTCCATTTGAATTCTCTCCTTAAACCGAGGTTCAAAATTAAAGTTTTAGAACCGTAAGTATTAATTTGAGTACCATTTGCGGCAAAAAGTTTTAAATTAGTATGCCACGGCTTCAATAAAACCTTTTTAGGTAACAACGATATATCAGCGCCCGTATCGACAAGAAAATTCAAATTTGAATGTCTGTCGAAAATAATGAGGCGATTGTTAGAAACACCGTCGTAAGCAGCCTCAGTCTTAAGCGGCGTTTTTAGTTTTCCTGTGAAGCCAAGAATGTTTTGGACATAGAACAAGGTAAAGTACATCGTTTAGCCTTATCACCAAACTTCTTATGGTAAAAACAAATTGATGTATCTTTAATATCTTTATTTGATTTGTCTTTCTTACGCGATAACGATCAAAATCTTCTATTCTCTCTAGACCGGCTTTTGGAACGATCTCGACGACGAGAAACTTCAAGAGCTTCGATTCTTCGTAGCAAATCCGCGAAATCCGAAGATTTATTACTTGTATTATTGGAAACTTCCGCAACTTGCAAACCGCCGTCCCGATCAGCAATTTTATCGGCTAATTCCGCAAGTTTAATAAGAGGAACATCCTCTACTACGGCTAAAGTCGTTTGAATTCTATGTGGTAAGCGTTGAAGCCAAATCATTTGCAAAACACTATCTGCTAAAGATCCTCCAGATAAATGACGAATTTCTCGAAGTAATTCCGAAGGCTTTTTATCATTAAGTTCAATTCCAGCTAATATTTGTCTCAAACGTTTTTCCTCTGAATCCGTAAAGCGATTTATTAATATTTTCTTTAAATAATTATATTTATCTGTTTTAGGTGGATTTTCAATGACTTCAGATATGTTTACTAAGGCTTGTTCATCAAGATGACGAATGACAGAACTATATTTAATATCATCTGATCGAATTCGATAAACCGTAAACTCACTTTCAATAGAAGCAAACCAGAGTTTAGGTTGTTTATGCCAGAAAGTCGGTAGTTTTAATAAACGAAACTCATTTGAGTGAATTTGTAACATAGGATCACTCACCTGATGTCCAGTTTGAGAAGGTAAAATATTAATATTTTCTGATCCAACCTGATTTGATCCGCTCGCCAAATCCATATCAATCTGTGTATCCGAACAGGGTCTAACTGGTGATCTATCGATTGGCATTTTCCTCTTGTTCCAGGAATCCGATAAAATGATTTGAGAATTTCCGTGAAGGACTAATCCGCCTCTGATGTTTCAAAGATCCGGAGAATGAATCTCTTAAAATCAGGATATCCAGCAATTCTTCCAAGCGATGATAATATTTCGCAGAAGTCTACGACGATCACTTGGCACTTATTCCGCATCAGCCTTTAAAATGCGTCGGCTTTAATATCACGTCGGCTTTAATATCACGTCGGCTTTAATATCACGTCGGCTTTAATATCACGTCGGGGTCACCAAAAATGTAGCGACTTATAAATAAATTCACCAGATTTTTGAAAAAGTAATGTTTATTCATTGAAAGTATAAAGCGAAAGAACAAAAAGAATTAATATGTAACAAATAAATGAATGAATGTGTTGTTATGGAAATATTGATTTTTCTTAAAAACATTATGTATATTAATGAATTAAAGTTATTACAAATGTACAAAGATGTAAAAAGTGTAAAAGTGCAGTGAAAAGTGTAAGGTGTAATAATGTTTTTAAGAAAAATCAATATTTCCATAACAACACATTCATTCATTTATTTGTTACATATTAATTCTTTTTGTTCTTTCGCTTTATACTTTCTATGAATAAACATTACTTTTTCAAAGATCTGGTGAATTTATTTATAAGTCGCTACATTTTTGGTGACCCCGACGTGATATTAAAGCCGACGTGATATTAAAGCCGACGTGATATTAAAGCCGACGTGATATTAAAGCCGACGCATTTTAAAGGCTGATGCGGAATAAGTGCCAAGTGATCGTCGTAGACTTCTGCGAAATATTATCATCGCTTGGAAGAATTGCTGGATATCCTGATTTTAAGAGATTCATTCTCCGGATCTTTGAAACATCAGAGGCAGATTAGTCCTTCACGGAAATTCTCAAATCATTTTATCGGATTCCTGGAACAAGAGGAAAATGCCAATCGATAGATCACCAGTTAGACCCTGTTCGGATACCCAGATTGATATGGATTTGGCGAGCGGATCAAATCAGGTTGGATCAGAAAATATTAATATTTTACCTTCTCAAACTGGACATCAGGTGAGTGATCCTATGTTACAAATTCACTCAAATGAGTTTCGTTTATTAAAACTACCGACTTTCTGGCATAAACAACCTAAACTCTGGTTTGCTTCTATTGAAAGTGAGTTTACGGTTTATCGAATTCGATCAGATGATATTAAATATAGTTCTGTCATTCGTCATCTTGATGAACAAGCCTTAGTAAACATATCTGAAGTCATTGAAAATCCACCTAAAACAGATAAATATAATTATTTAAAGAAAATATTAATAAATCGCTTTACGGATTCAGAGGAAAAACGTTTGAGACAAATATTAGCTGGAATTGAACTTAATGATAAAAAGCCTTCGGAATTACTTCGAGAAATTCGTCATTTATCTGGAGGATCTTTAGCAGATAGTGTTTTGCAAATGATTTGGCTTCAACGCTTACCACATAGAATTCAAACGACTTTAGCCGTAGTAGAGGATGTTCCTCTTATTAAACTTGCGGAATTAGCCGATAAAATTGCTGATCGGGACGGCGGTTTGCAAGTTGCGGAAGTTTCCAATAATACAAGTAATAAATCTTCGGATTTCGCGGATTTGCTACGAAGAATCGAAGCTCTTGAAGTTTCTCGTCGTCGAGATCGTTCCAAAAGCCGGTCTAGAGAGAATAGAAGATTTTGATCGTTATCGCGTAAGAAAGACAAATCAAATAAAGATATTAAAGATACATCAATTTGTTTTTACCATAAGAAGTTTGGTGATAAGGCTAAACGATGTACTTTACCTTGTTCTATGTCCAAAACATTCTTGGCTTCACAGGAAAACTAAAAACGCCGCTTAAGACTGAGGCTGCTTACGACGGTGTTTCTAACAATCGCCTCATTATTTTCGACAGACATTCAAATTTGAATTTTCTTGTCGATACGGGCGCTGATATATCGTTGTTACCTAAAAAGGTTTTATTGAAGCCGTGGCATACTAATTTAAAACTTTTTGCCGCAAATGGTACTCAAATTAATACTTACGGTTCTAAAACTTTAATTTTGAACCTCGGTTTAAGGAGAGAATTCAAATGGAAATTTTGTGTCGCGGATATTCAACGTCCTATTTTAGGCGCCGATTTCCTTTGTCATTTTAATCTCCTAATTGACATTAAAAACAAGAAATTGATTGATAATGTTACCGGTCTTACGAATACTGGAAAAATTCAAGAAGTTGCACATTTGTCAATTTTTACCACATCTCCTGATTCTGTGTACCACAAATTTTTAACCGAATTTCCAGGACTCACCCGTTTTTCTCCAATTTCCTCGGTAAAAAACACATGGTGTTGAACATCATATCGTTACGGAAGGTTCTCCTAAATTTTCGACTCCCAGAAGACTTACTCCTGAGAAACTTAAATCTGCCAAGGAAGAATTCAAGTCTATGATGGAGCAAGGAATTTGCAGGCCTTCAAGCAGCTCCTGGGCAGCCCCTCTACATATGGTACCTAAAAAGGAACAAAATTCTTGGAGACTGTGTGGTGATTATCGTGCACTCAATTCAGTGACTATCCCGGATCGTTATCCCTTACCTCATATTCAAGATTTTTCTTCTTCACTTTTTGGTAAGAATATCTTTTCTAAAATCGACTTAGTTAAAGCGTACTATCAAGTACCCGTCGCTAAAGAAGATATTCACAAAACAGCTGTCACTAATCCATTTGGGCTTTTTGAATTTGTCGTAATGCCTTTCGGTTTACGAAACGCAGCCCAAACTTTTCAACGGCTCATGAACTCTTTACTTAATGATTTGAGTTTTGCCTTTTGTTATCTTGATGACATTCTTATTGCTTCTAAAGATGAGAAAGAACATATTGCTCACTTACGCATTATTTTTGATCGTCTTCAACAAGCTGGAATGACAATCAATGTCGCTAAATGTCTTTTCGGTAAAAGCGAGATTTCTTTTCTTGGTTACTTAGTTTCTAACCAAGGAGTTAAACCTACATCCGAAAAAGTGAAATCAATTATTGATTATCCTAAACCTAAGACACTTCATGAATTACGCAGATTCTTAGGAATTATCAATTATTATCGTCGCTGTCTCAAGGATGCTGCAAATCATCAAGCTCTGTGAACAGAATATTTAAAGGACAGTCGCAAGAGGGATAGAAGAATTATTTCTTGGACTAAAGAAGCGGAATTAGCTTTCGAGTCATGTAAAGAAGAACTTTTACAAGTTACTACCCTTTCTCATTCTGCTCCTCATGCTCCTCTTATTTTAACTTGTGATGCTTCTGACTTTGCTGTTGGTGCATCACTTGAACAGTCTATTGACGACGATATCAAACCAATAACATTTTTCTCAAAGAAACTAGACAAAGCTCAAAGAAATTATAGCACTTATGATAGAAAACTTCTTAGCATTTATTTGGCTATTAAACATTTCAGGCATTTTGTTGAAGGAAGACAATTGATTATCAGAACTGATCATAAACCTTTGATTTTTGCTTTCCGTCAGAAATTGGATAAAGCGTCACCAAGACAGATCAGACAATTGGATTTTATTGCTCAATTCTCTACAAATATTACCTATATTTCTGGAAAAATGAATTCAGTTGCTGATGCTCTGTCAAGAATTGAATCTATTTCAATGCCTATTATAGTTTCTTTAGAAGAACTTGCTAATTATCAGAAAGAAGATGAAGAACTTCAAGTTTTACTTTCTTCAAATTCTTCACTTCTGTTGAAGAAACTTATTCTTTCAGGATCAACCATACCTATTTATTGTGATTGCTCTTCGGAATTAATTCGTCCATATGTTCCTAAACTCTTACGCAAAAGAATTTTTGATGTTGTTCATGGACTCGCTCACCCCAGCGGCAGATTGACATCTAAACAATTACTACTGAAATTCATTTGGCCTTCTTTGAAGAAAGATGTGAAGGAATGGACTCGAACTTGTCTTCCATGTCAACGTGCGAAGATTTCAAGACACACCAAGAATTCTCCAATTAAGATTGCAATTCCTGATCAACGCTTTCAGCATGTGCATTTAGACATTGTTGGACCACTTCCTATTTGTCAAAATTACCGTTATTGTCTTACTATGATTGATCGTTTTTCCAGATGGCCTGAAGCTGTTCCTATTTCTGAGATTTCTGCTGAAACTATTTCTACAACATTTTATTCACATTGGGTAGCACATTTTGGTTCTCCTATCAGCATTACAACAGATCAAGGTCCTCAGTTTGAAGCAGCTTTATTCAAAGCTTTAACAAACCTAATTGGATGCCAAAGGATTAGAACTTCTGCTTATATCATCCTGCTTCAAATGGAATTCTGGAAAGATGGCATAGGACTTTGAAAGCAGCGATTATGTGCCACGAAACAACCAACTGGGTAGAATCTTTACCTTCAGTTCTTTTGGGATTACGTTCGTGTTTCAAAGAAGATTTAAAAGCTTCACCTGCAGAACTTCTTTATGGATCCACTCTTCGTATTCCTGGAGAATTTTTCATTGAAGAAGATTTTCCTGCAGATCCTGAAATCTTTCTTGAAAAACACAGGATTCATATGAGGAATATCAGATCATCTCCTACAAGTCATCATTGCAAAAGATCACCTTTTGTTCACAAGAATCTTTTTGATTGTACTCATGTTTGGATTCGAGAAGATACTGTTAGGAAGTCACTACAACCTCCTTATTCTGGCCCTTTTCCTATTGAGAAACGTATCTCTGATCATTTATTTGCAGTTAATGTTTCAGGAAGAGTTGTCAATATTTCGACAGAACGTCTCAAGCCAGCCTTCATTCCTAGAACTTCAGATTCTACTGAACTTTCTACCAGATCTTCAGCTCCTGTTCCTGCTATTTCAACTCCTGTTCCTGCTATTTCAACTCCTGTTCCTGCTACTTCAGCTCCTGTTCCTACTACTTCAGCTCCTGTTTCTGCTACTTCAAATCCTTCTTCTTCTTCTTCTACTGTTGGAAAAGCTTTACGCACCTACCCACCAAAGAAGAAGAAAGTCCATTTCGCAACGAATATCGTCACTTGGGGGGGAGTACTGTAGCATTCATCATCCACACCTTTCATTTACACTCTACACTTTTATTACACCTTACACTTTTCACTGCACTTTTACACTTTTTACATCTTTATACATTTGTAATAACTTCAATTCATTAATATACATAATGTTTTTAAGAAAAATCAATATTTCCATAACAACACATTCATTCATTTATTTGTTACATATTAATTCTTTTTGTTCTTTCGCTTTATACTTTCAATGAATAAACATTACTTTTTCAAAGATCTGGTGAATTTATTTATAAGTCGCTACAAATTGAACGCTACATCGATAATATAGAAATTTATAATTATTATTTCTCATAAAAGTGTTCACAATATAGATTATTTATTATTTATTATTATTAATTCTCGATAATATATACTAAATTTTGTTTTTTTATTTTTTCTAATATTTTATTTAAAACTAAGACAAAACTTTAATGCACATATAATGCGTGAAAAATTTGTAACAGAGAGTTTAAATATATAATTTTGTTTCTATTAATAATATAATTATTTATTATCACATAATAGAGCGACGCCACGTAATATCCAATAATCGGGACTTTTCATAGTTTGCAGCCAAAGCGGTGTTATTAACAACATGTAAGTTCTCTGAGGTTTTTTATATATGGGACACTGCAGGGGAAAATATTTGCATAAGAAAGAAATATCAAGCATGATGACATCACGACACTAAATGTATTAAAATCAACAATTGTATTTGTACAAAAGCTACGGCGCTACCAATCGAAATTTTACTTTAAGTAAACTTTCGACTAAGATATTTCAAAAACAAATATATATTTTAATATATATTTATATGTATATTTTATATAAAAATATTATTTAGAATTATGTATATGTATGTAAACATAAATATATATATATATATATATATATATATATATATAATTCAATTATATATTTATTATGTTTCATTATCTATAAAATTGTAACTAAATTTAAAAATCTACTAGTCATACTTTTATAATTACCTGATATAATTTCGGACTCTTATCTGGGGCATTATGCAGAATAAAAATATGTATTACTGGCATTAATACATAAAGAACTTTATTTGGCGATTCACACAAACGGCTATTTCTCCTATCCCAGCCAGCACCTTCCAAAAATAGTCCATAAATATAAACACCTTCCTGTTTAACAAATATCAGTATTACTCATTTTTACGCAAGACGTTGTATACGTATATTGCACTAATATTATTACATACAGGTGGCGGTTTTTTTATTTCCTCTGGCATATTACGCAAAAA
>NW_028191037.1:415000-462567 GCF_048542155.1 Nylanderia fulva | reverse complement strand
AATTCTACGAAATTTTTTTGGGGGGTTTGGGGGGGTTTAAAAAAAAATTTTTTGGTGAAGTGTTTTTTTTTTTTAGCATGTATATTTCCCCAATTTTTTAAAATTATTTTCCTCCTTTTTAAACGATTTCTAAATTATATAAAAAAGAATAATTAAAATTAAATTAAAAAAATTTTTCTACTAAAACTCACAGCGTTGGAAATGATCAATAAAATGGGAATTTTCACGTCAAACTTTTAAGAATTTTTTATCATAACCTATCGGAATTGATAAACAGATATTACTTTTTTTTAATTATTGATTATAAAATAAAATCGCAAACATTTTTTTATATTATAAAATATTATTTCTTAATTTTTTAAGGATTCTCTTATGGAAAAAATTTTTTATTTTCACAAAAATTTGTTTTAAAACTTGTTTTTTAAATTAAAAAATATAATATTTTTTAAAATTAATATTATACATGCGGGGAAAAAAAAAAATTGAAGAAAGCATAATTTCCCCCATTTTAATTTTTAATTTAATTATTCTTTTTATTTGGCTTTTGTTATATTACACAAAAAGTGAAATCACAATATCGTAAAATTTTTGTACAAAAAATTTAATGTTGATAAGTTTCACATTTCTGTCATTTTTGTATATTTTTCGGAAATAAAATGTAAAAATGTAAAAAATAAATCAATAAAATTGAAATTAAATGTGTTTCTTTGAATTGTGAAAAATTTACGATTTTGCAATTTAATAATGCCAAAACATTTCGCGCGTTTTGAAAATAAAAAAAAAAATATATAAGTAAAAATTATAGAAAAAAATTTAAAATTAATTTAAAAATTAAATCAACAAAAATTCCAATAAAGTAATCCAAAAGCAAATGCCTGGTGTATAATGAACCATACTTTTTAAATCAGATAAAAAATTTTAAAAAAAAATGCATAACGCAAATTTTCATGGGCACAATTTTAGTCGATGATGCAAATTGAAAATCTTAGGACTTTCATCATTTACGGGATCCACAAACATGTAGCATGGGAAAATTTTTGGAAGCTACAAAATTCTGTAAAAAAAAACTCAATATTATATTCATTTATTAATGTAACTTAAATTATTTTATTGTTAAAAATTAATTTTCTCCGGGGCTTGTTCTCCTTTGCCTTTTGGCATTCTGCTAAGTTCACTTTCTCTTTTCTTTATATCTCTATATAAAAATATAAAAAAAGTAAAAATCAAAAAATTAAATACTATATTATGTTTCATAATTTTCTTTGTCAATACCTTTCCAAAAGTTACCCCCGAGTATCTTTCTCATTAAATTTTGTAAAATACTTAAAAATTTGACGGCTCAACGGGGAAGTTGCTTTGGACCTTCTCTCTTCTTTTTGCAAAACTTTTCATTTAAATACACTTTAAGTCACATTTATTAAGGCCCGGGTTTTCCTCGCTGACTATGTAAATTGGACCAGACAAAAAAACCATTTTAAAATTCTTAATCCATTTAAAAATAAAAAAAATTTTCGTTTAAACGCACTTCAGATACTCGAATCTATCCTTTTTCCTTTTAAAATCAATCAACAGCTGAAAAAGGTTGTAATAACCCACCGTCGTCTGGTTTTTGCACATGTGAAATCATCCGCATGAAAAAGTCTGATATCCAATCTTTTTACGGTCTTTTTGTTGATTGACTGTCAAAAAAAAAATTTTTCGAATATTTTAAAAGTGCTAAAGCCATCTGAAATGGTCACCGAAATATCTTTTCATTTAAAATAGTCCTAAAAATTTTTAAGCGTGTGTTTTCTCGCCTTTGACTGACAATCCAACTGATCCGGGGCGGGGATCAAAAGTTTAAGAATCTGAAAAATACATTTACCAAACCCCCGCAAAGCAATTGAGATCGGGGTGCGGTTTTCTCGTGCGAATAGCCTATCTTCTTCTGATCGCCAAGTTGGTCTGCCCTCTCCCTATCGTCGCGTCCTTCCTACAAACGGCAATTATTTAGCGTTTTTGTCATTTTTTTTTTAAATTTCCCAATATATTATTTATATTTAAAAATATAATCTTACGCCATTGGTCGATCTTTACGTTCCTTGCCCCCCGGGAAAAAAAATATCAAGATTTTTAAAAAAAGTAAAAACTGAACATTCTTTTATTTTTAATTTTACAATAGCGAAATTTTTTTCTAGACTAAAAAAAACTTCCGGTATAAATAAAAACAAATTTTTTTTAAAAATATTATAATGCCCTCACTAAACCCAATCGCCTACACTTGCAGTTGTGCGATATAAAGATGTGTTAAATATATCTCTACTGATTTTTCCCACTCATATTAGAAAATTCAGTTAAATGTATTTAAGGCTGTAAATTAAAGGCTGTCTTTAAAAAAATGAAACAAAAATAAATAATTAAAACAGGTAAAGTTATTATCGTTAAAAATATGAATAACAATAAAAATTTCATAATTTTAATTATTTTTCCTTTTTAAATTCTTATATGAAAAAAAATAATATATAAAGTTAAATTTCAAAAATCAGCTAATTTTTTCATGTTAAATTTTTTAGACCTGCTGAAAAAATAAACTTAATGGATAGTTATTGACCTACACTTATATGTTTTGTGTTTAAAATTTTAATTTTTAAAAATTTAAAAAAAAGATGAGAGGGAAAAAATTGAAAAATTCTCTTATAAATATATCAAATAAAACAAAATTAAAAGACAATTTAAACTAGATAACTTCCACATAATTTTTTTTTAAAAAGACCATTTAAAAATAAACGTTATTAAATACATTAGCAAACAAGTCGAGGGATGTAAATGGGCCGAGAGTTGAAAGTTTAGCGCACGAGGCGAAGCCCCGTGTAAAAATCCGCCAAGGCCCATTATACCCGCACTTTTGCCTTAAATTAAAAAATTTTAATGAAAAAATTTTTTTAATGTTTTGAAAGCTCTGAAGAAGCTACACAATATCAAAAAAATTTTTTTTTAAAAAAAAATATTTTTTTCCTTCAATGCTATTCAAGGCATAATAATACTTTTAAAACTAATTTAAAAATAACATTTAAAAATTTTTGAGTTTTTACAATTTTGTAAATTTTTTCAAAAAAAAACTCTTTTAAAATGCTGAACGGGGTTTGGGGAAAAAGGGGTTTAAAAAATTTTTTTTGGGTTTGTAAAATTTTGAAAAAAAATTTTTTTAAAAAAAAATAAGCCTTTTTTTTTATTGGAAAAAAAAAAGAAAAAAGGGCCATAAAAATTTTTTTTAAAAAAAAAATTTTTTTTAAAAAAAAAAAAAAAAAACACAAAAAATTTTTTTTAAAAAAAAAATTTTTTAAATTTTTGGGGAAAAAAAGTTAAATTTTTTGGGGGTTCGTGGGAAAAATTTTTTAAAAATTTAAAAATTTTGGGATGGGGAAAAAGGTAAAAAGTTTTTGGGGAAAAATTTTTTTGATAAATGAAAATGGGTTTTGCCTTAAAAAAGGGTAAAAAGATGGTTGGAAAAAGAAGGGGGGGGGAAAAAAAAGTTTTTTTTTTAAATTTTTTGGAAAAAAAAAGAAAAAAATTTAAAAAGGGGGGCTTTTTTAAAAAAAAATATTTTTTTTTGGTAATTCCCAAAAAAAGGGGTTTAAATTTTTGGCGGGGTGGGTTGTGCAAGACAAACGGTTTTGATTTTTTTGTTTTAAAAAGGGGGGTTTTTTTTTAGGGACTAAAGTTAAAATTTAAAATTTTTTTTTTTAAAAAAAAAAATTTTTTGGAAATTTTTTTCGGTTTCCCCAAAAATTGGGGGGTAAAATTAAAAAATGGTTGTTTGTTTTTTTTAAATTTTTAAATTCTTTTGGGTGGGGAAATTAAACCCCAGGGGGCGGCTTGGTTTTTTGGGTTCTGGGGGGGGGGGAGGGGTTTGTTAATTACCCTTTTTTTTTTCGATTCAAAACCGCCCTTTTTATTTAATTTCCGAATTAAATATTCCACGGGTTTCGTGCGAGGTTGCTTTGCAATTTTGGTTTTTTGGGGCGCGGCTCAGCTAAATAATTAAATTAAAATTAAAAATGCATTAAGAATTTTAATTTTAAAAAATACAATGCCCTTTTTTTGGTTTTTTATTCTTCTCTAAAAATAATTATTCTTACGTTTCGCATCTGCTCTTGTCGGCGACCCAATGGAGTCACCATAATTGCAGGCGGTCCAAACTGCTACTCCTGTCCCCATCCCGATCTTTGCTCCTCCCTCTATCGCCAAACCTTCCCCGTCTCATCTCTGCATCATCTAAAAAAACCCCCCTTTTCTTTCTTTAATCCTTTATCATGTTTCTCTTTCACCCAGACCAGGTTTTTTCTCATATCCTTTTTTTATATAAAAAAAATTTCCTTTTAAAATTGATTTAAAAAAATATTTCTATTTTTTTTTATGAATACAGGATGTCCTTTTTTAAAATATTTTTTTAAATTTAAAAAAAATATCGCTTTTGAAAAAAATTTTTTTAAAAAAAAGCTTTTGGTTATGAAAAAAAAAAATTGATTAAAATCTTGAAATTTTAATAATGTAATTTTTTTCAATTATTTGACAAGGGTTTTTTTTTTTTAAACCCCCTAATCTTTTACATTAATCATTCTTGAAATTTTGGCACAAATTTTTAAAGTAGAATAATTTTAAAAAAAAAAGCCCAAAAAAAAAATTTTAGAATTAAATTTTATCTTTAATTTATGTAATTTTAAAAAAATTAAAAAAATTCAAAAATTTCTTTTTGGGGAATCTTACTTCAATACTTTTACCATAAAATTGAAAAAAATTAATTGATATAAAAAAGCATAATTGTTTGTAGAAAAAGTATATTAGCTGCTAGTTGCAAATTTTTAAATTCTTAAAATAACTTGTGTTTTTTTTTACATCAAAAAAACCTTTCATTTTTAATGTATAAAAAATTGAAATAAACGACGAAAAAAAATGTTTTATAGATTTTCATAGTTTATATGAAAAATTTAAATTAAAATTGAAATATTTTATAACTTTCACTCTTGATTATTTTTTAATATTTTTTATGAATGTCGCAAAAAAAGATTTTTTAAAAAATTTTATAAAAAAAATTGGATAAAATTATTTTAAAAAAAATTCTTATTTCAAAAATTTGGGGGCCCTATTCATATCCGATCTTATTTTCCGACGTCTTAAGTCTGGTGGAGGTTAAAATTAAAATCCCTTTTTAACCAACAAAAACTGCGTGTCGCTTTTGCCGGACTTGGACAATCTTAAATATTAAGATCGACTATAAGTCCCCGGGCCTTTTCTAGAAAAAAACCATAAAAATTTAAGATTATCTTTTCCCCCAACTTTTGTTTTTTTAAAATTTTTTCTAAAGCGGTTTTTTTTTTACTTAAATTTTTTTTTAAAACTAACCTGTTAAAATTTTAAAAAAAATATGTATACTGTCTCTAAAAGTCTCGCCGATCTCTACTATCATATCGATCTTTATCGTATCGGGTGCGATAAGAACCCCCCAACAAATTTTTACGCGGCCACTTCTCCAATCTCCAGATGTACGTTCTGGGTCATCGTAATTTCCCTAGATTGTCTCTGCCCATCCTACTGCCCGACGATCCATTACTGCTGTTTTAAAATTTTTCTTACTCGTCTCGTCTTATATTTTTAAAAAAAAGATATATGACATTAATTTCAAATGATTCAATTTTATGATGCTAACCGTACATATTTGCTAACAAACCCTCTCTTTTTTTTTTTGTCTGAAAGAGCATCAATTAGACTTTGGCGATCTGAAAATTGACTATCCTAACCCCTAATTTTTTTCGTCTTTCGGAAACGCATATTAGAAACCGGGCAAAAAAATACACAATTTGTGACTAAAAATTTATTAAAAATAGAATATTTAGATTTTATATTAGATATTTTTAATTTTTTTAAATTACTATTAAACTAACAATTAAGATTTCGAATCAATTTAAAATTTTAAATTAAATTTAAATCGACCTTCTTCTTCAAAAAAGTCTTAATCCTTTCACTACATCATAGGGGGTTGCTTATATAGGGTACATATGGGGGACTTTTAGAAAATTTTCCCCATCAATTCCAGGTCCTCGTGCGCTCGCGGGCTGTTGGTAAAAAAACTGGGTCTTTGCTGCTCCTTAGAAAATCCTTTGTAATTTTAAAAATTGATATAATAAAAAAAATTTATATGCCCAGTAATTCTGTATTGTCCAAACAATTTTTTTATTACGAGAAGTGTATAACACTTCAATTTTTACCCTTTATTATTTTATTTATCAAAATATTTAGCTTATTTTATCTTTTTTTTTTTAAAAAAATGTATAAAGAATTTTTTTATTTCCATACATTCACAAAAACAGTCTTTAAATTTTAAAATTTTTTAACATGTACCCAAAAAGCAAAATGCATATCCTAACAGTTACCTAACAAAAAACCAGAAAATTTTAAAAATCTGCAGCAATTCCGACATGCTCATTCTTATTAAAAACTTAATTTCTAACAGACGTTTGCTGATAGTAGAACAAAAAAAGTGCAAAAAAATTGAGCAAAATTTTGTTATTTCATATGAAACAGATTTAGCGCGAAATCTATCATATCAACTCTCATATAATTTTAAATTTTTATAAATCCACTGATAAAATTGAAAATGTATAAAAAACATATAAGTAAAAAAAAATTAAATATATAATTATCTTATATAAATCTTTATGGTTTTCATTATTTTACAAAAGATCATTTTATCATTAATCAAAGTTTTGCTCGTATATTGTAAAAAAACTATGATGATAAAAGGCCAAATTATCAAGCAAATTTTTGATTTTTCTGTCAAAAAAATTTATTTCATGTATAAACTAACATAAAACATTATGTGAAAGCTACAAAACATTCTATACTCAAACTTAAGCGAAAATTACAACCATTATAAAATAAACGTTTCAACCGCACGCGGTCTTCCTCAGTATTATATTACAGTAATTATTAAAAAAAACACAAATTCATACAAAAATTCCACATATATTCAAAATTAATGTTAGTTCTTCAATAATAAGAGTCGAGAATTTATAAGCAATTAAAGCGTGTTTTAATCCGTCATATCCACAAATGTTCGCCTCGATATGACCTTTGATTTTAATCAAATCTTGAAAAGTTTCAATCATTAATTTGCGAGAAATTAATACGTTCCATAGGCGTTGACATTGTCCTTGACAATTTTAACCACGTTTTTTAAAAAGTTATTAAAGATGACACAAGACAAGACCAACAATATAAAGACACCTCATTTCAAACCTCTGCTTAATTTGAGTATAGAATATCTGTAGCTTTCACATAATGTTTTATGTTTAGTTTATACATGGAATAATTTTGACAGTCTAATAATTGCTCGATAAGTTGGCCTTTTTATCTATCACTAGATCATTCTAATATTTCTCACTATTTTTGCTGCATCTTTACTGTTATTTTTCAAGATGACAAAGCATGTTCAAATGTCTGTTTATATTTTTGCAGATACTATTTAAAATGGCAGATCATGCTCAGTTGCCTGTCAGAGTTCTGCCAACATAATATATGTAACACATAATTTGCAATAGATGATCTTGGCAGACTTGACTATCTGAGATATACAAACAGATGTATTTAATAATTAAGAAAAAAATTTGATTTTCATTTTTTTTTTTTTGCATGAAAATAATTTGTCACAACGAATCAATGGCCTTACCATGCTCATCCTCCACCTCATCAACCCAATTTGAAGATTTCATGGGTATATTAGGAGTCGGCCCATTTCCGTCAGCCAAAAACGACCACAAATTGACAGTCACACACCCTTCTTCTTCTTACCCTTCTTTCCTGCAAATCACGTAAATCATTTAACTGCACTCTTTGTCCAAGCATATCGCAGAGCTGGTGTAATATTAAAAGCATGGTGACCACGTCGCGAGCAGTTTGGTTAGATGCAAGCATGCGGAGTAAAAATGGCATCGCGAATGACATTTTCGGGATTATTTTTACTTATAAAAGAATCGTTTTTCATCAGGAATCATCATGTGCATAAAACTGTACCTGAAGACATGATAACGATCCAAAATTCACGAAAATACGTTACTCAAAATCTATGCGGAGCACACGACCAACTTTATGACCAGTAAAAACATGAACTATATTTATACAAGATGTATAGGTGGCTCCATGATATAAAGACAAGGGTATGCTTATGCGCATGGTAACGCCAGCTAACCAATGAGAATTGCAGCCTGACAATGTCATCATTAGGCGTCAAATTCGAAGCGCTTATTCTTATGTTTGCCGAGTACACGTAGAGAAAGCTGAAAAATAATCACTGCCACTGGTGATAATCAGTAAAATAAAATATATAATAAATAATTAAGTAAACAATAAACAATGTAATTACGGAATAAACGAAAGGCTCACAAGAGTGATGAATAAAAAGTGTCACATAAACACAGATTAATAGACAGATCGCCAAAGGCCTGCCTAAAGAAGAGACCGCCATCTTCGTGCGATAGACTTTGCCCCTTACCGACACACTTTGCCCCTGGTTCGAGTCCGTGCTAAATTTCGTAGACTTGAACCAAAAGACTTTGCCCCTGGTTCGAGTCCGTGCTAAATTTCGTAGACTCGACCAAAAGACTTTGCCCCTGGTGCAAGTCCAGGCTAAATTCGTTTGACATTACCAACAGACTTTGCCCCTGGTGCGAATCCAGGCTAATTGATCATGAGACCAATTTGAGAGATTTGGCCCCCGTTGTGTGTGTGTGTGTGTGTGTGTGTGTGTGTGTGTGTGTGTGTGAGAGAGAGAGAGAGAGAGAGAGAGAGAATATTTTACATATATGCATATATATATATAAAATTTATTAAATATAAAAAATATATTTTTTACACATAAAATGTTTTTTTATTGAAATAATCACGATTTTAAATGTGATATAACACAGTGTTCAAAAATTTTTTAATTAAATTTTTTAATTAAATTTTATTAAAGAAAATTACTTGAAATTTTTTACATTAAGAATTTAAAGGCTCCTTATTCTCTTGTAGAAATTTATCACTACGCCAATTAATCACTTATTTTGAGTATTTAAAATACTATAATATATAGTAATTTAAATATTCGAAATAAAAGTGATTAATTACTCGAAATAAGTGATAAATTGGCGTTACTAGTAATAAATTTCTATAAGGGTTGAAATAAAGTATAAAAGATAAATAGGCTATATGTGAGCCGTATGCGAAATGTGAGATGTAAGACGCATATTGAAATTTAATTTTTCGATATAACTTTCAAAAATGTACACGAGGTACAAAAAATTAGCTTGGACATTTGTAAGACTTAAAATTGGGATTAATTCTCAATTCTATTAATTAAATTTCGATATAACACACCTTACATCCGCGCACGGCTCACATATAGCCCATTTATTAGTGCAATTTTTAAGTTCCTTATTTTTCAAAGTTCACCTTTTTACGTTATCAAATATTTTTGGTACGTTTTCAAGAATTTTATATTTTTACTTACCGCAGTTTCTTATCCAAATGTAAAATCTTTTATCGCAGTCTATAAAAAATTGAAACAATTTACAATTTTATGATATAATATTATTATTATTACAATTTCTATATATATGCACATCTGTCAAATATCGTGATTTATTTCACATTATTATTATCTATTTTAATAAAAAAAAAAAAAAAAACACTTGCAACAATCAAAAATAAACCGCCTGCCGCGAACGGAAAATGCCAAGAAAGCACGCAATTTCCGCGAATCTCGTAATTTTTTTGAAAAATCAACAATTTCAACGAAATTGTAAATTCTTCAAATCACTGCACAAGTATAATTCACAATAATAATTTTCAGTAACTACGATAAAAAATCGTATACTGAAAACCGCAAACGAAAGTGCAATGAGAGTAAGAGTAAAGTCTGTGATAAAATTAATTGGCAATAGAAAATTAATAATTTTCAAATAGAAAAATTTTGAAATTACCGAGGATTTACAAATAATAAAGTAAAAATATTAAATAATTTATGTTTTCGAATTTTGCTCGCGGAGAGGATCTTTAAAACAAGATTTTTAGAAGAGAGGACCTTTAAAATATAAACAGGCAAAAACGTTGGAAAAATTAAAGCGCGCGTTTAAACAGATAAACGCAATGAAATAAATACGCAATTGTTTTTACTTATCGCTGTAAGCTCACAAGCTTCTGACGTGCTATACACTTTTATATAATATATACAAGGTGTCTGGTAACTAACAGACCAATGATTAAGGGCGGATTCTCTGGCCAATTTGGAGACGATTTTTCCTTAGCAAAAATGTTGAGAAGTCAATGATTTTCGAGTTATAAGCGATTGAAAAAAATAGGTTTTTTGAAAACTAAACGTTTTGGAGTTAAAAGTCTAACATAATTACATTCTTCAGTTAATTTCAGGTAGAGTTTACTATAATACAATTTTAATTTAAGGCTTAGTTATAAAGATACATAATGACAAAGATTGGAAAGTTGTAAAAAATGATGACCTTTTTCGACATTTTTGCTGAGGAAAAATCGTTCCCAAATTGACCAAAGAGTTCATTTGTAATCGTTGGTCCGTTAGTTACCGGACACCCTGTATATTGGACACGAGTTTCGTTTGTTTCAGATTCTCGAGAGTTGAAGTAGGAACATACGAGTATCATATATCGTTTGTGACTTGCCGAATGAAAGCAAGACAGAGAGCGAACGAGATGATGAGCTTAATAGCTCATAATGTTATAAATAAATAAATAAAAAATTATAACCTGACCTACTAGTTATTGAATCTTTTTTTAATAAAATGTTTCATTATTATTATCATCTAAGTCTAAGTCGTTTAATTACTTTTTAGTTTTTTAATAATTAATTTAATTTATTCTAGTCATTTTTATATGAGAAAAATAATATCACGTATACGTTTTATAATGAATTAATATATTTCGGGAACCGAATTATATATTCTTAATAATATAAAAGTGTTCAAAAATTATATTTGACTTTTAATTTTAATTATTTTATAGCAAAGAGTTCCGAAATCTCTTACACACATAATGGGGATTTTTTTCATCCATATAATTCGCAATTAAGTATATATGTTAATTATTAATTTTAATAAAATAAAAATTAAAATTAAAGGTCAAATATAATTTTTAAACACAAATATATTAAATTAATTATAAAACGTATACCCATGATAGTATTTTTCTCGTACAAAAATAATTAGAGTAAATTAAATTAATCATAAAAGATTAAAAATTAATTAAAGAATTTAAACTTATATTTTATATAATAATAATAAAACATTTTATTACGTCAAACCGTCGTGAAATAATTAAATAAAATTTGCTAGTTACGTCAAAGTCAAGTTTTCTAAGCTTATAAAACATTTTATTAAAAAACAGATTCAATAAATATAAGTACATGTTATATATATACTTATATTTATTGAATCTGTTTTTTTTATAAAATGTTTTATTATTATCATATATAATATAAATTATTTAATTATTTTTTTATTTTTTTATGAGTAATTTAATTTGTTCTAGTTATTTTTGTACGAGAAAAATACTATCACGGGTATACGTTTTATAACGAATTAAATATATTTATGTTCAAAAATTATATTTGACCTTTAATTTTAATTTTGTATTTTATTAAAATTAATAATTAACATATATACTTAATTGCGAATTATATGGATGAACAAAATCCCTATTATGTGTGTAAGAGATTTCGGAACTCTTTGCTAAAATAATTAAAATTAAAAGTCAAATATAATTTTTGAACACTTTTATATTATTAAAAATATATAATTCGACTCTCGAAATATATTAATTCATTATAAAACGTATACGTATTAGTAATTTTTCACATATTAAAATGATTAGAATAAATTAAATTAATTATTAAAAAACTAAAAATTAATTAAACGACTTAGACTTAGATGATAATAATAATGAAACATTTATTAAAAAATAATTATAATAGGTCAGGTTAATATTTTATTTATTTATTTATTTATTTATTTATTTATTTATTTATTATTTATTTATTTATTTATTTATTTATTTCTTTATTTATTTATTTATTTATTTATTTCTTTATTTCTTTATTTATTTATTTCTTTCTTTCTTTCTTTATTTCTTTTATTTCTTTCTTTCTTTATTTCTTTATTTATTTCTTATTTCTTTATTTTCTTTATTTTCTTATTTCTTTCTTTCTTTATTTATTTCTTTCTTTCTTTATTTCTTTCTTTCTTTCAGTTCTTTCTTTATTTCTTTCTTTCTTTATTTCTTTCTTTCTTTCTTTACTTTCTTTATTTCTTTCTTTCTTTCTTTCTTTCTTTCTTTATTTCTTTCTTTATTTCTTATTTCTTATTATAACCATCATACAATTCTGTCCTTTCCGAAATACGCGAACGCTACGAAAGATAAATCTCGTACATGCCGCCGGACGAGTTCATGAGACGCTCTTATCTTGGGAACGTATTAATAGTTACTGCATTGACCACTACTACGATATGGCGCTGAAATCAGTGAGAAATGCTGGTCTCTCCTTCATCCAGACCTTTGGCAATCTGTCTATTAATCTGTGGTTCCGTTAGTTACATGCCGTCTCTGGGGTCCCTAGGTGGTGCCTGATTGGTCGCGTGGTTAGGACTAGATAGAGATGTTTGGTTTTTAGGTAGAGGACCCCAGATCTGGCGATTTTATCTATTAATATTAAAAGTCAGATTAGAGCGATTAGCACAGTATAATGATTGTTAATAATCTTATTCCTACGAAAATATGAGTAGCGCGCAATAGTTATATTGAAAAATAAAAATTTTAAAATAGACGGGACGTCACAACCCTCACGTCCGAGTGACCTTCTTTCCTCCTCTATTATTTTAGGTCTGGGAAGAAAGGGCTCTCTATTTATTTAGGGCCATCTGCATGCACCGACTATATTTTGGGATGCGCCGAGAGCTGGAATTGACTTTTCGGATCTGGGAAATTTTAGGAATAGGGAATGTTTCGTAGGAACGTATAGAAGGGATGGACGATGTTAAAAAAAACCACCAGCTTTCATATTTGTAAAACTATTGTCCGCGAATCTCATCCTCTTAATCACACCCTCCAAAGTCTTATCAACGAAATACACGAAGAAAATTACAAAAAAAAATTGGAACTCTAATTGAAACTTATTATACTCATATTAATTTATTCAATCAAATAGAAAAATTTAATTTACCAGGTTCTCTAGAATTTAATTATCAACTTAATAATATTGAAACACACCCAGCAAACACCGATATATAATTGTTACATTGCTATAATAAAACGGAATATAACAGGTAATATAACGTGTACGTTACATGTAACATCCATGTTAATTGTAATTTCTCACTTATAGATGTAACATTTTAATATAACATACATGGTTTGTCCGGAAAATAAGTGTACTGATTTTTTCCCGCCGCTCCAGGCGCGCCCAGCACCGCTCTGACGGGCTGGGAGTGAAGGGGGGTATGTTGACAAGCGACGCTGAAAACGGCAGCCGGCTCTGAGCTGTGGTGTAGTGAGGAGCTCCGTTAACGCGAACCTCTACGCTCGACCCACGTCACGGAACGCGATGCCGAAGTTTTTGGAGCAGCGTTATTCCATCAAATTTGCGGTAAAGCTTGGGAAATCGCCTACCGAAACTGTCGGTATGATTAACCAGGCTTACGGGGAGTCAGCCATGTCCAGAAACATGATCTTTCAGTGGCACAAGATGTTCGTGGAGGGCAGAGAAGAGGTCGACGACGAACCACGGCCTGGACGCCCATCAACGACACTCACCGACGAAAATGTGCAAAAAATTCGCGATAAACTGAACTCTGATCGTCGTCTTAGTGTTCGGATGATAGCAGAGGAGTGTAATATGCCAAAAACAATAGTGCACGAGATTATTAGGGACCAATTAGGCATGCGTCTCACACCGCGCTTGTCGTGTCGGAGTTCTTGACCAAGCACGGCGTGGTAACGCTGCCGCACCCGCCCTACAGCCCGGACTTGGCACCACCGGACTTCTTTCTGTTCCCCAAGATAAAGAGGAGTTTGAAAGGAACGCGTTACGGGACTTTGGACGCCGTCAAAGAGGCCGTGACGACGTGTCTTCGAGAGGTCCCCGATGATGCCTTCGCGAGAGCGTTCCAGGAATGGGAACGCCGCTGGGACAAGTGTATCGATTCACAAGGGTCCTATTTTGAGGAATATTAGCTTAAAGTATGGAAAAGTACAATAAATTTTTTTTCCCGAGCTCAGTACACTTATTTTCCGGACAAACCATGTATATTACATTGTAGTTATATTGTAATTATATACCAAATAGCACATTGATGTATTGATAAGTCAGTGCTATCTTGGGATATAATGACAATATAACTACAATGTAATATATGTAATATTAAAAAATGTTACATCTATGAGTGGGAAATTACAACTAACATATACGTTACATGTAACATGCTTGAGTATATAACATTTATATATTGTGTTTGCTGGGCATATTGATACCGACAATGATTTCAAACTTTCTCAGATACCAATATACAAATTTCCTGTGCTTTTCAACAAATCCTCACTGATCTCCAATTCGAGGCCTCCTTTTATACAGATGGTTCAAGATCAGATCAGGACAACAAAGTGGGTTACACCGTGCACTCACCAGAACTTAACTTTAACTATAAATGTAGAATTAATGACTACTGATCCATATTTGAAGCAGAAGTCTTAGCTATAAACATGGCAATTGATATTGCTATAAAATATAATGTTAATAAAACCGCAATTTTTTTTGACTCACTTGCGTGTGCTGACATGCTTGCAAGATCCTGTCACAGGGGGCAAAATACACCCATGAATAATGCGTATTAAACAATCTTTATTTAACCATCAAAAAGGAGCAGATATAAAAATCATCTGGATTCCCAGTCACAGAGGAATTATAAACAACGAATGTGCTGATAAACTGGCTAAGGAGTCACTCCACATACAAGATCCCTTAAACCAATGCAAATGTGTATATTTCAATCTATACTCTAAGTTCAAAAAAATATCCACGAGCAGGGCCTCCGAGATTTTCATACGAGAGAGCGTCTATAAAGGAGCAAGATACTTTAAATTTAAAGAATTAACCTTTTCACCTCCATGGTACTCATCTACTAAAGAAGGGCTCACTAGACCCATCATAACTTTCATATCGAGAATTAGATCTCACCATACCTGTACAAACGAACATCTTTGGGAAAAAGACATTGTTTCTTCCCCAGCATGCCCATGTGGGCACCCTATACAAGATTTAAGGGTCGGCAGGCGACATGGTGGAGACGCCTATCGGCCGGCCGGGAATTACGGATTCTTATTTTCCAGATATTAGCGAAAATATTGAATGAATCTTATTAAATTTAGGATATTCTTAATCAGTAAGCTCATTTGTAGTCCTCTAAAGAGCTATTTTATGAAAAAAAGATAAAAATAAAAATTTTTAATAAACTTGGGGGAATGCACAGCTAGGAACGGGTAAGGTTGGGTTAGCCGCGAGTCCGTATTTTATTTATTATAAATTTTTAAGAGCGAAAATGTAAAATCCGGCCTTTTAGAGGACTGCTTTATTATATAAAGAATATATTAAAAAAAAATTCACGAAGTTATGTCACTTATTTTATGAAATATCTGGACGATAAGGTTCTCACTAGATTCATAAGGAGCAGGGGAAATTTCTGTGGTAACATGCTGACTGCTTGACAAGGAGAGAGCATCATTCCATCTTTGTCTCTCTTACATCGCATATGTAGTAGCGTCCATGTAGGTACAAACACTAATACGTGAGCACACGGATGCAAATATTGAGAGATAATGTCAGCAAAAAGGCTATCATATTATTTTTATTTTTTTGTATATGTATGCATATGTAAATAAAGAACAAAAATAAAAACTATTTTAAGATGACATTTTATAATTAATTTTCTATATGTATTTGCATTTTATTAATATGTATTACATTTTTGATATGTTTTTAATTTATAATTTATATAAACATAAGTATGAAATAAAAATTGAAATAGTTCTGAAAATAAGTATATTAATGATAAAATTATTCAAAACAATAAAAAAATTAAATTTAATATTTTTTAGTGTTTGTACCTACATGGACGCTACTACATATGCGATGTAAGAGAGACAAAGATGGAATGATGCTCTCTCCTTGTCAAGCAGTATTAAAAGCCATATTAAAAGCTCTAGCTTCATTCAATTAATAATCCAATATAATAATCAACAATTATTTTTATATAATATATAGTATTTTTAAATATTTTTAAATATTTAAAAATATTTTTTTTAAGATTAATTGAGGAAAAGAATATTTTAAATATAAAAAAATATTTTAAATATTTTTTTTCAATTAATTTTTAAAACAAATTTTTAAAAATATTTTTATATATTCAAATATTTATTATATTATATAAAAATTATTGTGAATTATACTCATTGGAGTAATAATTATTGATTGAAGCTTGTTATGGCACAAACTGAACATCTTGTACATTGTCTGTATAATATTTTACTTATTTATAAAATGTTTTTTATAAATAAATGAAATATTATATATATATAATATATAAGATTATAATATATAAGATTATTGATGTTACATTGTATAACTCTCATTTCTTTCTCTCTGCTACATAAGTACTTATGACGTGAAAGAACTTACGAGTAACGTATGATGGCTCAATGCAAGAATATTTAATCACGTAAAAAACTTGAGTTCAAATATATCAATATCAATTTTTTTATAATATATTGGAATATAGAAAATCATAGAAATATATTTTTTATATAGGCGATAAACTTAAAAATTTGATATTGAAAATATTTTAATCATTTTACAACTACACATACTATAAATATATAAATGCAAAATAATTCCGTAAATAAATTTCAAGTAATAAATCAATTGCACACATGCACACAGCTGGTATGTAGATTTTTATTAAATTTATTTTCTGAATTATTTTACACTTATATATAGTGTATGTAGTAAAAATATTTTCAATATATTAAAAAATTTTTAAATCGCCGAAATATATTTTTTTATCATTTTTCTATATTCTAATATATATATATATATATTATAAAAAAATTGATATTGATATATTTGAACTCTAATTTATATACTGGATGATATACTGAACATCCTTGCATTGATTATACATTACTCAACGTTCTTTCACGTTATAAGTATTTGGAGTAAATTATACAATAGCATCAATAATCAAAAAGAAATCAAGAATATAATCAACATATCCCTTATATAATATATATATATATATATATATATATATATATATGTTATATATATATACGTTATGCACATATGTGCATAACCATATATACTTCCAAAAAGTGGGTGCTTATTAGTTTTGCTACGTTACTGCTTTCTGCTACGGAAGGCCAGAAAGCATTTTCAGGCGGCATCTCGCGTATACCGGCACGGTAGATGAATAAGGAGAACACGTGATTATCGGTCCTTGTCTCTCTTACGTGCGTCCGCGTGAGCGATGCAGTTGGTGTATGTACGTGTACAGACATACACCACTACATAAAACCCGAGAATTGGTTTCTCGGCGTTGGCAACACTGAAACCGGAGTTTCGCGTTGTCACCGCACGAGGTCTCCAATATCAATTCGGAGTTTGCCTGGGTGTACTGCCGACCCTTAAATCACATCTTTTTTCATTGTCCAAAATTCTCGGACTATTCGAATACCCTAATATCCTTCATTTACCGCTTTATTCCTGGAGCAAATCTGGACATCCCTATGCTAACATTTTCCAATAACACCAAGATATACAGAAACCTATTGTAACATCCCGTCATTTTTCGAAACCGTATTTTGATATGCTACAAATCCTTCTGAATAATTACTTAAGAAATGCAATTGTATTTCTCAATATTATTATTATTATTCATTATTTATAATTATTGGGACGATTTTACTAACCGTACTAACATATAGGGTCTTCCTAGTTCTAACTAAGCGGCTCAGCCAATCGGACAGCGTCACTAGACCATACCGGAGCGCATACTTCCAACCACACGTATACATTCGTGCGACTAACTGAACCGCATATAAATGCGATACTAACATGTTCAAAATTAAGAAACAATAGGACTTATGGAATCATAACATAATATAATATAATTATAATATTTCGAATACTCGAATGATTGATAAGATGCTTCAACCACCTTTATAATAAAGGCTCTAGCCTTAATAAAGTTATTATGAAGATTCCATAAATCTCTAGCGATGCCTAATCTGAGAAACGCCATTTTATCGGGCGTTAACTTGTCAATTATATTCACGAAACCTTACCTTCTAGATTATTGAATAATCTCATCAAAAATGACATCTCAAGAATTTAAGATTTTAAGATCTAATATATAATAAATAAATTACAGTAAGGTTTACGTAAATATAACTAAGAGAAAAGGCATATATTGTATCATGTAATCGAAATATATAAACCGAACTCTCGCCGCTACATTGTGGAATTGTAATCGTATAATTTAGAAATTCTCAGCGTTCTTGCTCATATATTAGCGACAATTTTTTACCTTATAATTTTATTTCTCAATTTTAAGTAATATAAGATAAATTATATGAATTGTGCGATTCCACGTTTATAAGAAATAAGCACATCTATGCGCGAACTCTCTGAAATACGCTCGTTAAAATAATCATGTTGATTAAATTTATATCCGTTAGTTTAAGGCGACATAATTCTCAGCTCTTTGTCTGCCGAAAATCCTCGCTACTGTTCGATGCTTCTTGGAATCTGTATCATGGCCGAATCGTTATGCACCCTTCCTCCATACCGCATCGCCTCGATATCCTACGCACCGAAGCTCATATATGTATATCAGCTTTTGTTGCAATCTGACTATTTTAAGCGAAGTGCAAAGGTTTCGAGAATAATATTTGCAAGCAAATGGATCCGTTTGTTTTTATTATATAAAGAGAAATCACACTATAAGAAGAAAGGTTAGCGCCTGTAAAATAAACAAAATATGCTTTCTTATAATAATTTCATATAACAAGCAAAATAAACATTCTTAAACTTTCTTTCATAAAATATACTGCATACCTTACTGAGCTTATCATACACTTATTCTACAGACTTTTCTGATCTAACATACATGTGCTCGCTCTTGCATCATCCATCTACAAAGACCCGCTCATTCTTTCTACACTCATCTTTCTTACATTCATCTTTCTTACACTCATTTTTCTTATAGCGTTTTCGATTGGGAAAAAGTTAGTGCGCACCAGTGCGCACTCAGTTCACACGAACATTGGACAAGTTCCATGGGTTGCACTGAATAGTGCAGGTGAAAAAGAACACGCCGAAATTTTCAGTGCCACTTGAGTTGACTAGATTCCGGGAAGAACGAAAAAGTAACCTCGACATCTTGTGTTCAGTTAAGTAATGATTTTTATTATATGTAATTAAATTTAGAATATGATCAAGAATATCACGTATGACAAATATAAAAATTATTATTATTCAGTATAAAAATGCTATTACATTAAATACATTAATTATATTTTAAAAAAGAGTATAGGTTCGATGTTTATATAAAAAGATATAACACTTACGGTGTCATTATCCATTTTTTTCACACATTCTACATAATTTACAGTTTTTGGAATTATTCTTCTAGTTCGAAGAGTTGTAATTATTTCTTCTTGCTCGCTTGAACTAGAAGAAGATTCCAAAAATGTCTCCAAAATATTAAAGAGAGCCAAATCCGAATTGCTCATTATGTCGAATTTTCGTTCAAAAGAATGCCCTACTGCTTGCATGCATCCAGTGCACTGAACTGGCACCGTCAAAATATCTCGTGCCACTTAGTGCGCACTGAGTGCGCACTATGCGAGTGTTGTGCGTTCAAACAAACACGCAACACTAGCCAAGTGCGCATTGGCACTACCAATCGAACACGCACCTGACATTCAGTGCAGCCAGTGCACCCCAATCGAAAACGCTATTACACTCATTTTTCTTACACTCAGACACGAAACTACTCACTTTTCCACGGAACGTGGCTCCCTCTCTAATTTAAATCCAACAGCTTTAACACCCGCGTCTAACAGAATTAAAACTGAGCCTACGGAAGGCCACACTCTAGACCTACCGGCAGCCGCTTCAGACCTATTAAATCCAAATCTAAAGAAGATACCTCACAAGGAGAGCTATCACCTATCTATTTAAATACTAAAGGACCAATTACCAGAAATACATACGGAAATAGACCAATACACAGCCTATTTGCAAAATTAAATTAAGTAACATCTGTATACTCATATAAAATACCCAATAAAATGAAATAAACCTATCTATTTGTTAATTCAAATGAGACCTAAATTTTCGGATAAGATTGTACAAAAACTCAGGAAAATAGGTTTTTATTCTATTATATCGATATTATTATTGGACTATTAATTGACTTAGCTACAGGATTAATATATAGATATCGATTTGTTCACAGTCCTCGTAGAAAATCTTTATATTCCCAAAGGAAAATTAAGAGTAGAAATTATAAGATATCCAGAGGACAATTTTGACTTCTTTTACAATTTATAAATGAACTGCACAATTGTTGATAGAGCTATAAAAGAGTTTATGCTAAACTTGTTATTCAAAGCATTAGTTGGCGTCGTTTGTGATTTTATGACGGACGATTTGACCACCAACGAAATAATCTCCATTTTAGAAAACTTTAAGAATCTTACACGAGGTCTCGCCACGCCTACTTAAATTTCCCATCCTAGTGCCTTCCCAGCCCCCAGGGGATCGATTGTCTATTTGTGTCGATTTTTCTCACTTTTTGCACATTCATTTCACGTGAAGAAATACACGCGATTGGCTATGAGCAAGATGAAAATACGATATCCCTAGATTCACGGGAGCACAAACCATAGTGAACATTTCGTAAAGCGTATATGCATGCATATATGTTTCAGTGATACCTTTATCTTTATAACCTCTGCAGTTTGAACGGTGTGAATAAGAATGAATGTTACAGAGAAACAAAAAGAAATTATGTTAAATTTTATGAATAAACATTCGGATTTCGGTCGGGGGCGGATACATTTTTGAACATGCTTGAATAAAATTGTTGCGGCGTGTTATGAGAATTGATCGATATAAAACAATACATTAATAAAAAAGTAGTGTTTAAAAATCTTTTATTATAAAGTTAAGAAATGTACTGTGATAATCTTAATTATTAATTTATTATAAGATTATGAAATGTACTAATTTTATGTAATACAATTTATGTGATAATTATATATATAAATATATATATATATATATATATATCCTATTCAAAATACCATCACACAATATTTCTTAATTCGTACTTCTTCTGCTTGCATTATATTTATATCATTAAATGGTATCGGCACTTCTCCTTCTTCCTCCAAATATATTTCATTTAATGGAATTCTCCATTTATAAGCAATGTTATGTAAAACACAACATGCATTTACAATTAGAGCTGTAAAGAATAGATTTAAAAAATACCTTTTCTTATCTCAATTATGCACTATAATTATTTACATACCAGCAAATTCTGGTGTATAATGTAATGTCCTCTCTTTTAATACGTATTTTAATCGCGCTCTACTCTACATAACATATAATGCAGTAGGATATACGACACATTTTGACATTATTCGACACAATAATTCTTGTCGAATAATCTCACGTGAAATATTTCGTGTTTTCACTATAGTGAAAATTAGCCAATCAAGTGAATGCTCACTTTTGTCATTTTCACTAGGTTTTGAGATACATAATCGACCCCCAGATCTCCAACATCAGAAGGTTGATTGTGTAATTTTTTCTAAAGTAAAAATGTGAAAAGTGAAAAATTTCTTCCAATCACACATCGATTTTATTTTAAAATCAATGCGTGATTGATGGAAATTTTTCACTTTTCACGTTTTCACTTTAGAAAAAGTTACACAATTGACCCCCAGTCTTAAAGCCTGAGCAGAATGGCTGACTTATAACCTTAAAACACTGTTTTATGCCCTAAGTCTTTGTCTTAGGTAACGCACAATACTGTGTTAATGTTTCCTGTCTTGTGTAGTATACGCGACGTTTTAAGGAATAAACGTAAAACGTATGTATATGTATAAACACAAATAACAATTCTATTATACAATTAATAATGAATATTTTATAAATAGTTATGACATAATACATTTTAAACTTATAAATATGTAATAATAATATTTCATATTCGAAATATATTTCAATAACTGTGAATATAACCTAACTTTTTTGTTCAAAGAAATTTATCTAATGTACTTATAAATAAAATGTTCTATTAAATTAAATATTATTTGATTTAATAGTATTATATATGTTTAAAAATCTTGTTAATTATTAAATTTGTATAATATTTAATTTAATTTATTTTACAGAAAACAATTTTAATTTCAGGTATATTAAAATGATGTATAGAAATAAGCAATTTTTATTGCTTGTTTTACAATGGATGCTTTTGTATAAATTATTAAAACGAAAAAAAAAACAAATTAGATGGTATAAAAGAAGATGGTACGTGCGACCAATAAACCAACTGAGATACAAATACGGAGATTATGAGACACTTTACCAAGAATTAAAAAATGATACATATTTATTTTTTCGTTATACGAGAATGAATTTATGTTTATTTAACAAATTACTTCAATTAACTGAACCTTATTTAACAAAAAATAGCTATCGAGCATTTCCTGCAGAACAGAGATTGATAATAGTATTAAGGTAATTATAAGTAATTCTTTTTTTTATTATTTTTTTTTTCAAAATAATTATATCTTGTAGAAATAACAATAAAAAAGAAATTTTATTAAAGTAACAAAGACAGATTCTGATAGACTAAAACAGGTATTCTAGACTAAATATAAATGTTGAATAATATATTAAATAGTATTAATAGTATTTTATTTTTGTCAGATATACAAAAATTGCCTAAAATAATTATTACTCGAAACATGCTTTAATAGAGAATGAGAGAGAGAGAGAGAGAAATGGAAAATTAATAATCTTTTTATAATAAATAATATTAATAACATAGATATTTTAATAAAAATGTATTTCAGATATCTTGCCACTGGAGATCTTCCTTTGTCTATCGCTCTATCATTTCGAATTGGTGAATCAACAATGCGTATGTTAATTAAAGAAGTATGTCAGATATTAATAAATGTATTACAACCACTGTATCTATCACAACCAAATGAAGAAGAATGGAAGTCGTATGCTGAAGGATTTTGGAAGAGGTGGAATGTGCCAAATTGCATAGGGGCAGTAGACGGAAAACACATTACCTTGCAATGTCCCCCTAATTCGGGAAGTCTTTTTTATAATTACAAAAAATATTATAGTATTGTTTTGATGGCAGTGGCAAACCACGTATATAGATTTACGTTAGTTGATGTTGGTGCATACGGTGGTAACAGCGATGGCGGAATTTTTAACGATTCATTAATTGGGGAAAATTTAAAAAATGAAAACTTAAATCTACCAAAGGAAACATTCAAATTACCTGGAAGTCAAATCTGTACACCAACTTTTTTATTGGCAGACGATGCTTTTGCATTAAATACGAGAATTATGAAGCCATATACCGGAAGAAATTTAAATGAAGAACAAAAAATATGCAATTATAGATTTTCTCGAGCTAGGCGAACAGTCGAAAGCGCCTTTGGAATATTTTCTAATGATAATAGATGGAGAATATTTCGACAATCCATTTGTATGCTGCCAAAAACAGCCGATTTGATAACAACAGCATCGCTCTGCTTACATAATTTTGTAATGGTTGAAGAAGAACGCTGTAAACTAAAGTTATACAGCACAACTGAATTTCTTGAAAACGATAGAAATAATCAGGTAAAATAAACATTAAAATATTTTTATTCTGCAGATAATATATATATATATATATATATATATATATATATATAAATTAAGTTATATATATATATATATATATAACTTAATTTTGTGTTTAAACTTTTGATAAATTAAAAAAATTTTAATATTAATAATTAATATAATAAAATAATTAAATAAATGCAGATACATTATGTGTATATAATATTGTTATTAAAATATTAATTACTGTATATTTTTAAATTTAATTAACCATACTATTTTTATTTATAAAGGATATGCAGTGGTTGTCTTTTTCGGAAAACCTATGTTATAATGAACCCGTATCTTCTGCTTCGAAACAAAGAGACACATTGTGTAAATATTTCATATCACCTGAAGGAGAAGTACCGTGGCAATACGATTACGTGCGAAGAGGTACATATGGTGAAAATATTTAATAATATAAAAATAATGGTTTCTATACACATACATTTAATTTTCGGTTATTTATTTAATCTTATTTTTTCTAATAAAATGTTAGTATAAAAAAAAATGTGTTCAAGAATTATATAGCTTGATATTTTTTAGTAGCTTTTTGACAACATAATTTCTAAACTGAGCTCTACTTAAGTAAAAAAATGAATAAGATAAAGTTGGAATCTTTATATAGTTCTTGTGTTATATATAATTAGAATTTGACAATAATGCCGTACCGATCTTGCATATTGTTATATGTAAAGTTTATATACCGATTATCTCCTTACTGCTAGATCAATTAATATTAATTTCTACAACCTAATTAACATTATTTTCTGAAAGTTTATACATTGCAGCAATTAAGAAAAGTTTTCTTAATAGTGAATTGTCATTACAAGCAAAATATTAATGCGCATAGTATTACTTATATTTAATAATTATTTTTTTATTTATTAATGAAAGTCATTTATATATTTTGTTTTTATTATTTGTCTTTAGTCATACGGCATAATGTTTCAACTATATTGTTACAATTTTACAATAAAGCTTTAAAGTTGATCTAAGTTGATGTGTATCTAGTAATAAAGATCTATGTAAATAACAACAAAGACCACAAATCGAATTTTTTTATATAATAATTATATAATTAGCAAGATATACATTACAAATGTATACAAATAAAGCAATTAAATAATAAACATAGTTCATAAGGAAAGTGCTTTAGAACTATTAATGCACATACAAATTAATAAGTAAATAAAAATAATAAAATCATAACGTCTCACTTTTAAAAAAACAAAATAGTACATATATTAAAAACATTATTTTTCTTAAATTACCTTTTAAGATCTTATATCACATGTAACAGTTTTAATAATATCACATATATAGTATAGTATAGTTAATATAATAATTGAAGATCACATATCAGATCATCTATCACATATCTATCCATCTATCTAAGATCACCTATCACATAAATAAAAAATCTTAAACAAAAATATTGCTTTGCGTATTAAATAATAAAATTAAATTAGATTTAAAAAACAATGTAACTGAAAATATTATTTTAAACTTAAAATTTTACTTAAAAGAAACAGTCTTTTTTATAATATCACATATAGTAATGTATCACATATTGTAATAAAAAATACTTTACTAATAAAAAATAAAAATAATTTATGAAAAAAATAAAAATCATTAAAAACAAAAAATATTACATTTGCTTTATATTGGAGAAAATAAAGCATCTGTTATCATTTTCTTTCTTATATTTTTCTCAGATTGTGGAAGATTTGTCAAGTGAGCAACAATAAATTGTGTAAATGCTTCATCTTCATTATTGTTTTCACGTTTGTTATCTAAAACATTGATGATTTTCTGGCTAACCGATGTAAATATATTTTCTAATTCCTTTGTTTCATCGACTTTACTTTTTTTAGATTTAGGTTTTGTATGTAATACATATAATTGTGAATCTTTGTCAATGTTGCGTTTATGTGTTACATGTGCTTCAAGAGTATCTTCTAAAATATTTTCTTTATTTTCACCATTAAAATTATTATCTTCTGTTTCGTGCATAGAATGACTTGATTTTTCTTTGGTATCAAATACTTCATTCGAACTAGATTGTGAAATTTCTGTTGATAGTTCTAAAGATGATGTAGATGTTGAAGTTTTATTTGCTTTTATATTACTGCATGTTCTGAAAATATAAGAATATATAAGTATATATACATATTATACAATTAAAATGTGGATTTTCAAGCAATTATCATTATAAACCTTCGTCTCTTGATATAATTGTCAAGAAAAGATAATTGCGTATAAAATGTGAAGGGTTTATGAGTTGAAGCACCACTTCCACTCTTATATTGACTATCTATTATTCGTTTCTCACGATTATATTGATTTCTAAGAGATGTGCATCTAGTTTGACAATAATCAGGTGTATAAAAGTTGCCTGTAAAAATGTTGAGATTTTATCATTATAATTAGCATAATATATTAGTAATAAGACATAATAAGAAATATTAATAAAAAATATTTGATATTTACCATAATTTTTATTTTGCATTATTTTAGAAATTTCTTTCCAAGCATTATCTTTAATTATTATATTTTTAAAATCTTTGTGTCCTTTATTGTACAGAAATGGACGTTCTCTATATAATTCAATTAGAAAAGCATCACCATCTTTTTCTTCTATAGAAATATTATTTTCATTTTCATTTGACACTTTATTGTCTGTATAATATGTATTATTAGGTTCACAATAGTGATGATCTTCCATTTTAACTAAAAGGAATTAATAAAAGGATATAGATAACATTAGATAATATATGTATACATACATATAGATTTTGTTAAATGTTATACAAAAATAATTAACAAGATTTTTAAACATATATAATACTATTAAATCAAATAATATTTAATTTAATAGAACATTTTATTTATAAGTACATTAGATAAATTTCTTTGAACAAAAAAGTTAGGTTATATTCACAGTTATTGAAATATATTTTGAATATGAAATATTATTATTACATATTTATAAGTTTAAAATGTATTATGTCATAACTATTTATAAAATATTCATTATTAATTGTATAATAGAATTGTTATTTGTGTTTATACATATACATACGTTTTACGTTTATTCCTTAAAACGTCGCGTATACTACACAAGACAAGAAACATTAACACAGTATTGTGCGTTACCTAAGACAAAGACTTAGGGCATAAAACAGTGTTTTAAGGTTATAAGTCAGCCATTCTGCTCAGGCCCTTAATAGACAGATCGCCAAAGGTCTGGATGAAGAAGAGACCAGCATTTCTCACTGATTTCAGCGCCATATCGTAGTAGTGGTCAATGCAGTAACTATTAATACGTTCCCAAGATAAGAGCGTCTCATGCTCATGAACTCGTCCGGCGGCATGTACGAGATTTATCTTTTCGTAGCGTTCGCGTATTTCGGAAAGGACAGAATTTTATGATGTTATAAATAAATAAATAAATAAAATATTAACCTGACCTATTATAATTATTTTTTAATAAATGTTTCATTATTATTATCATCTAAGTCTAAGTCGTTTAATTAATTTTTAGTTTTTTAATAATTAATTTAATTTATTCTAATCATTTTAATATGTGAAAAATACTAATACGTATACGTTTTATAATGAATTAATATATTTCGAGAGTCGAATTATATATTTTTAATAATATAAAAGTGTTCAAAAATTATATTTGACTTTTAATTTTAATTATTTTAGCAAAGAGTTCCGAAATCTCTTACACACATAATAGGGATTTTGTTCATCCATATAATTCGCAATTAAGTATATATGTTAATTATTAATTTTAATAAAATACAAAATTAAAATTAAAGGTCAAATATAATTTTTGAACATAAATATATTTAATTCGTTATAAAACGTATACCCGTGATAGTATTTTTCTCGTACAAAAATAACTAGAACAAATTAAATTACTCATAAAAAAATTAAAAAATAATTAAATAATTTATATTATATATGATAATAATAAAACATTTTATAAAAAAAACAGATTCAATAAATATAAGTATATATATAACATGTACTTATATTTATTGAATCTGTTTTTTAATAAAATGTTTTATAAGCTTAGAAAACTTGACTTTGACGTAACTAGCAAATTTTATTTAATTATTTCACGACGGTTTGACGTAATAAAATGTTTTATTATTATTATATAAAATATAAGTTTAAATTCTTTAATTAATTTTTAATCTTTTATGATTAATTTAATTTACTCTAATTATTTTTGTACGAGAAAAATACTATCATGGGTATACGTTTTATAATTAATTTAATATATTTGTGTTTAAAAATTATATTTGACCTTTAATTTTAATTTTTATTTTATTAAAATTAATAATTAACATATATACTTAATTGCGAATTATATGGATGAAAAAAATCCCCATTATGTGTGTAAGAGATTTCGGAACTCTTTGCTATAAAATAATTAAAATTAAAAGTCAAATATAATTTTTGAACACTTTTATATTATTAAGAATATATAATTCGGTTCCCGAAATATATTAATTCATTATAAAACGTATACGTGATATTATTTTTCTCATATAAAAATGACTAGAATAAATTAAATTAATTATTAAAAAACTAAAAAGTAATTAAACGACTTAGACTTAGATGATAATAATAATGAAACATTTTATTAAAAAAAGATTCAATAACTAGTAGGTCAGGTTATAATTTTTTATTTATTTATTTATAACATTATGAGCTATTAAGCTCATCATCTCGTTCGCTCTCTGTCTTGCTTTCATTCGGCAAGTCACAAACGATATATGATACTCGTATGTTCCTACTTCAACTCTCGAGAATCTGAAACAAACGAAACTCGTGTCCAATATACAGGGTGTCCGGTAACTAACAGACCAATGATTACAAATGGATTCTTTGGTCAATTTGGGAACGATTTTTCCTCAGCGAAAATGTCGAAAAAGGTCATCATTTTTTACAACTTTCCAATCTTTGTCATTATGTATCTTTATAACTAAGCCTTAAATTAAAATTTTATTATAGTAAACTCTACCTGAAATTAACTGAAGAATGTAATTATGTTAGACTTTTAACTCCAAAACGTTTAGTTTTCAAAAAACCTATTTTTTTCAATCGCTTATAACTCGAAAATTATTGACTTCTCAACATTTTTGCTAAGGAAAAATCGTCTCCAAATTGGCCAGAGAATCCGCCCTTAATCATTGGTCCGTTAGTTACCGGACACCCTGTATATATTATATAAAAGTGTATAGCACGTCAGAAGCTTGTGAGCTTACAGCGATAAGTAAAAACCATTGCGTATTTATTTCATTGCGTTTATCTGTTTAAACGCGCGCTTTAATTTTTCCAACGTTTTTGCCTGTTTATATTTTAAAGGTCCTCTCTTCTAAAAATCTTGTTTTAAAGATCCTCTCCGCGAACAAAATTCGAAAACATAAATTATTTAATATTTTTACTTTATTATTTGTAAATCCTCGGTAATTTCAAAATTTTTCTATTTGAAAATTATTAATTTTCTATTGCCAATTAATTTTATCACAGACTTTACTCTTACTCCCATTGCACTTTCGTTTGCGGTTTTTAGTATACGATTTTTTATCGTAGTTACTGAAAATTATTATTGTGAATTATACTTGTGCAGTGATTTGAAGAATTTACAATTTCGTTAAAATTGTTGATTTTTCAAAAAAATTACGAGATTCGCGGAAATTGCGTGCTTTCTTGGCATTTTCCGTTCGCGGCAGGCGGTTTATTTTTGATTGTTGCAAGTGTTTTTGTTTTTTTTTTATTAAAATAGATAATAATAATGTGAAATAAATCACGATATTTGACAGATATGTGCATATATATAGAAATTGTAATAATAATAATATTATATCATAAAATTGTAAATTGTTTCAATTTTTTATAGACTGCGATAAAAGATTTTACATTTGGATAAGAAACTGCGGTAAGTAAAAATATAAAATTCTTGAAAACGTAAAAATATTTGATAACGTAAAAAGGTGAACTTTGAAAAATAAGGAACTTAAAAATTGCACTAATAAATGGGCTATATATGTGAGCCGTGCGCGGATGTAAGGTGTGTTATATCGAAATTTAATTAATAGAATTGAGAATTAATCCCAATTTTAAGTCTTACAAATGTCCAAGCTAATTTTTTGTACCTCGTGTACATTTTTGAAAGTTATATCGAAAAATTAAATTTCAATATGCGTCTTACATCTCACATTTCGCATACGGCTCACATATAGCCTATTTATCTCTTATACTTTATTTCAACCCTTATAGAAATTTATTACTAGTAACGCCAATTTATCACTTATTTCGAGTAATTAATCACTTTTATTTCGAATACTTAAATTACTGTATATTATAGTATTTTAAATACTCAAAATAAGTGATTAATTGGCGTAGTGATAAATTTCTACAAGAGAATAAGGAGCCTTTAAATTCTTAATGTAAAAAATTTCAAGTAATTTTCTTTAATAAAATTTAATTAAAAAATTTAATTAAAAAATTTTTGAACACTGTGTTATATCACATTTAAAATCGTGATTATTTCAATAAAAAAACATTTTATGTGTAAAAAATATATTTTTTATATTTAATAAATTTTATATATATATGCATATATGTAAAATATTCTCTCTCTCTCTCTCTCTCTCTCTCTCTCTCACACACACACACACACACACAACGGGGGCCAAATCTCTCAAATTGGTCTCATGATCAATTAGCCTGGATTCGCACCAGGGGCAAAGTCTGTTGGTAATGTCAAACGAATTTAGCCTGGACTTGCACCAGGGGCAAAGTCTTTTGGTCGAGTCTACGAAATTTAGCACGGACTCGAACCAGGGGCAAAGTCTTTTGGTTCAAGTCTACGAATTTAGCACGGACTCGAACCAGGGGCAAAGTGTGTCGGTAAGGGGCAAAGTCTATCGCACGAAGATGGCGGTCTCTTCTTTAGGCAGGCCTTTGGCGATCTGTCTATTAATCTGTGGTATAAGCAAGTTGCCCCGCAAAAAAGAGAGAACGCCCTCTTTTCTCCCTAGCCTAGGCGTAGGAAGAGAAAAGAACCGTCGTCCGGACGTGACACTATAGGTTTGTTCGCGTTGCATGCCCCAACTTGCTTCTTTTTACTTCAATGCGCTCGTATTGGTCCAATTCGAGGAGTGCACCAATACGAGCGCATTAGAGTAAAAAGGAGCATGTTGGGGCATGCGACGCGAACAAACCTTATACAACTTCACAAAAAAAGCAGAAATCACCATATTTATTGAAACCTGCAACAAATTCCCTACAACAAGCACATTGTGGCATATAGGCGAATCCCCCAGATGCCTTAGCAGCCATACAGAAAAAGAAGAAGATTCGATCGATATGACAGATTTCTTAACCTCACAAGTCATTTACAATAGCTTTTTTATGTGCTATTTTTTAAATATTGTGGCAATTTTAGTCATTACAACAATATTTTATACATATTAATATATATACATATAAATAAAATGTTATTGAAAAATTGGTAAGTAAAATTGACTTTTTGCATATTTTTTGAAAATTAAATCTTTAGTCATTTAAATTATATTATTTATATAAATATTTATTTTAAATTTTTATATATTAACATTTATACAGATTACTCGAGACTCAATGGGATGTTTTCGGCTTTGAAAGAGCAATATTAATAACTCTTTAAAAAAAGAGATTAATTTAAAATTAATTGGCTAATTACAGTCAGAATGATATTCGAACTAATCGATTACTTAAAGGATCCCCAATTAGTTGCAACAATTCAAAAATTTTTTGGTGTTAAAGTATATTATGATAAATATTTCGAGGAGTTTAAGTCCAAAAAAACAGCTCAAACTGAGAAGAGGGAACATACTCGTGTAAAAGTTGATTGTAATGAAGAAAATTATATTTTGGCTTTTTATAATAAAAAAATAAACGGCTATAATACAAACAGTTCAAAAAAATTCAATGGATGCACAGAACAACCAGAATTTTTAAATCAACAAAAAAGTGAATTAATAAACAGAGAACAAACTTCATCACTTTCAGAAAATCCACATTATGCAATCACTAATTTATTTTGGTATTATCTATTTTTGTTTGGAACTGAACTAGGAGATGAAATCTTTTATTCATCTTTTATACCTTTCTTGTTTTGGAATATTGATGGAGCTGTTGGTCGAAGAGTAGTCTTAGTATGGGCCATTGTTATGACTATTGGTAAAATAAATTATATAAGTAATAAGAGTATGTCACTTTATGTATATGTATAATGTTGTGTAATTTATTTTTAAATTTGTCATTTTCAGGCCAGGCATTAAAAGATATAATTTGTTGGCCTAGGCCAGCATGTCCCCCAGCAGTTAGATTACAAAATAAATGGTCACAAGAATATGGAATGCCATCTACTCATGCCATGGTCGGTCTTGCAATTCCATTTAGCATAGTATTATTTACAATGAACAAATATATTTATCCATTTTTTATTGGTTGCTTTATTGCTTTAGTTTGGTAAGTTATTTATTGTAATCTTATTATTAATCACCTATTAATATTTGTTAATTACTTTTATTAATGTAAAATAATTGAATTGTGAAACATGCAAGATTCTTCTAGGTGTGTACTTGTCAGTATGAGCAGACTCTATTTAGGTATGCACACTGTATTGGATATTGTTGTTGGATTAGTATTAACAGTTGTGTTAATGATTCCATTGGTACCTTTAGTAGATGTAACAAATTCTTACATCATTACCAGTTTTTGGTTGTCAGCAATCTTGATGATAATCACTATCGTTGTTATTATGTATTATCCACTCAGTGATAAATGGACACCTACCAGGTATATATAAGTCATTGATATATCATATATTATTGTACAAGCAGTTGAATTTTATTGTCATATAATTTTGATTTATTTCAGAAGTGACACTGCTATGGTTGTGTCAGTCACAGCAGGGATTCACATGGGAGCATGGCTTAGTTATTATACTGGTATATTAAGTGCATCGTTAATTTCACCACCTTACTATATCGTTTGGCCAACATATTCTATGCTTGGTCATCTGATTCTTAGAACTATATTTGGTTTTTCTACTGTTATTGCAACGAAAATTCTCTGCAAATACCTCAGTTACATTATAGTATGTGCCATATTACAAATTAATTGCAAGGAGCTTATGAAATGCCAGGATTATAGTGGAAATCAAAATAAAGTATTTGTCGATTTAATCTACAAATATGTAGCATGTTTCATGATAGGTATAATTACAGTATATTTATTGCCACAAATTTTTAGTATGATAGGTATTGAACGATCAGCATTTTATACAGAAATGTGAAACATTAAATATGCAATTTATTGTTTAGTTTATTATATTGTTCTCTGAAATATACTTTATATCTTGTTTACTTATTGAGCATTTTTATAATTTTAGCAAGAGATCTAGAAAGAAAAATTATATTTATTTGATATACAGAACATATTTTTTAAGTTTGAAACTCATAGAAAACTTTTAAAGAAATAAAAAATTATTTTGATAAACTTGTCAAAATTTGTTTAAAGAGGTAATTATGGAATTAAAATTATTCTTTAGTGTATAAACTTTTTATTTTTGTTTTATAAATATATCTATTCGTAATATCTGAAAAAATAAGAATATATACAGTGGAAAATAGGAAAATATACAAATAAGAGAGAAACATAAATTATTCTTACCATAAGACTATAATCCAAAAAGGCTTTTGCATTATTTGTTTCAAGTGTATATGGAAGTAAAATATCATAACTAGCTTTCTTATCTGTGACATTTATGCGATCAAAATTAATTAATACTATTACATCCTCAACTGAAACCTAAAAGTGAAAAATTATATAATACCTATCCAAATGAATGTTGCTAATCTGTAAAATAATTTATTTAGTAATTTTGTGACTCACACTTTTTGACAAGTGAAATAAAATTATTAAATGCTCAGCTGGACCTTTTAATGGTTCTTTTAAAATTACATAATCCATTTGTGCAGTATTGTTTTTTTGTACACAAGTTGTGTTACTGGTAGGTGTTACAGAATCAGAAATTTCTTCGATTAGTAATTTGTGATCTTTTGTCTTTTTAAGCTCACGATTTTCTATTCTATGCTGTTGCAATTTCCCCATCACCTGTAATTTTATTCATTCATATATTTTAAATAAATCCTTATATATCTTTTTATGTACACTTACTGTTCGATTTTTAAGAATAACATAATTTTCCATATCAAATTTTTTATCATATTTATCTGACACTGCATTTAGTATAACTAATATTGTAAATGTCATAAAATGTTTTTTCTCTTGACACTTTTTAAAATATGCTTTATTTATCATGACATCGTATGTTGCACTGAGTGTACCAGCTATAAAAAAATATATATAAATTTACAGATAACATTTACTTAAAAGATAATTCATAAATATTCTAATATTTGAAAAATTGAAAGATTTTGTCATTACATTTATCAGCTTCCATTCTTTCAGCACAAATGCTCATCGGTATAGTATAAGTAACTACTTCATCATTTAAAAATTCAAATAATTTAGCATCAGGTATATCTTCTGGTGGTGGAATTTTATCAGACACACATATGTTCACAAAAATCTTTTTTCCATCAGTTGTTCTAGTTTTTATACAAATACCTGTAATCATCATATTGCAAAAATATTCTTATTCATAATAAGTAATCTGTAATGTTATACAAACCAGGAGTAGGTTGCACAAGGATAGATGGTTTTGAATCAAATTGTTTCATTAACTCGTCCATCTGCTGATTTAAAGCATCTCTATCTCTATTTCTATCCTGTTAAACAGATTGAATATTGTATATATTCTTGCCATTTTTTATATTTAATTTGATTTGATATATTTTAATTTGATATATTTATCATGTATTTACTGGTAGTAATAAATTTCTAATTTTGATAGAGTCATCAATATCGAGAAATGTGTTGTCATTCATAATTATTCAACCACAGATAAAATAAAAACGCAGTTTTCACTTTTCTAAGCAATTATTATTATTATTTAAATACTTTGATATGCAATGTTCAATTTTTCAATTAAAGCAGAGAGAAAGCTGAGAGTGGCCACCGAGATTTAGCGGCCGCGTGTACTAGTGCGCCCCCTGATAAAGTGGACATAAACTACGTCGGGACGCTCGGTAAAAAGCACAGTAAATGGTTCGATTCCGTGATATGGTTCATGTCTGAACTATTCAGCTAATTGTAAGAACAAGAACCAAGTTAAAAACCGAACAGTTAAGTCAGACAAGGACAAAATGATCCATCGCTCTGGCTTTGTCTCACCTCACCGATGCGTCTCATGGACTCGTGCGGTCGCAGGCCTTAAGGTATTTTTTCATGTGCAGCATACTGTCGCAGCAGTTTGTTGCTATTGGTGAAGTTCAAGTGAACAATGTAACATCCCGTCATTTTTCGAAACCATATTTTGGTGTGCTACAAATCCTTCTGAATAATTACTTAAGAAATGTAATTGCATTTCTCAATATTATTATTATTATTCATTATTTATAATTATTGGGACGATTTTACTAACCGTACTAACATATAGGGTCTTCCTAATTTTAACTAAGCGGCTCAGCCAATCGGACAGCGTCACTAGACCATACCGGAGCGCATACTTCCAACCACACGTATACATTCGTGCGACTAACTGAACCGCATATAAATGTGACACTAACATGTTCAAAATTAAGAAACAATAGGACTTATGGAATCATAACATAATAATATAATATAATTATAATATTTCGAATACTCGAATGATTGATAAGATGCTTCAACCACCTTTATAATAAAGGCTCTAGCCTTAATAAAGTTATTATGAAGATTCCATAAATCTCTAGCGATGCCTAATCTGAGAAACGCCATTTTATCGGGCGTTAACTTGTCAATTATATTCACGAAACCTTACCTTCTAGATTATTGAATAATCTCATCAAAAATGACATCTCAAGAATTTAAGATTTTAAGATCTAATATATAATAAATAAATTACAGTAAGGTTTACGTAAATATAACTAAGAGAAAAGGCATATATTGTATCATGTAATCGAAATATATAAACCGAACTCTCGCCGCTACATTGTGGAATTGTAATCGTATAATTTAGAAATTCTCAGCGTTCTTGCTCATATATTAGCGACAATTTTTTACCTTATAATTTTATTTTTCAATTTTAAGTAATATAAGATAAATTATATGAATTGTGCGATTTCACGTTTATAAGAAATAAGCACATCTATGCGCGAACTCTCTGAAATACGCTCGTTAAAATAATCATGTTGATTGAATTTATATCCGTTAGTTTAAGGCGACATAATTCTCAGCTCTTTGTCTGCCGAAAATCCTTGCTTACTGTTCGACGCTTCTTGAAATCTGTATCATGGCCGAATCGTTATGCACCCTTCCTCCATACCGCATCGCCTCGATACCCTACGCACCGAAGCTCATATGTATGTCATAAATTCTGCCTCTATTTGGAACTCTTGCTCTCCTAGACATTCCATTGGCTCTCCTCCTTTTTTCCACACACATCACTTGCATCAATGATCTCGAGATACAGTTTATGAAGGAATCCCCACCAAAGGACGTAAAGCACAAGGACTTTTTCCGATTTCGGTGGGTATATAAGCTCTGCGGTCCCAGCATCTGGGCGGCATAATTATACACGGCATATTACGGCACACTAGATACTGCATCTCATTGTGTCACTCTAAATTTCTGTACAAAACTTTGTCACGCGTTCGCCGTCGACGACGTTGACTTCTTTCATTAATTCTTGATCGCGCATAGTTTGTAAAGTAAAGAGAGTTACAATAAAGAACTTTACAGCATCAGAATCTGTGTACTTTTGATTTCGCTACGCGCATCACGACCGTGGTCTTCTAAGGGGGTGACGGCAGGTGAACGTGGTGCAGATCGACGCTATATAAAAGTTCATCCAACGTAAGGTAAGTACCTTTCACACTAACCAAGACTTCTCTAATATATTACTCGCATGAGAATCTAAATTTTGTTCAGAAGTCGCGCTAGATCAATAATTATCATCATTCTACTATTATTCTTCTATGCCCTCTTTCCCTATTCTTTTATAATCATCGAGCAGTACAGTTTTGCCCTTGATTATTTTACGCCTTCTTCCTCTATTCTTTCATAATCGTCGGGCACTGTGTTCTGCTCTTGACGATTTTGCGCCTTCTTTCTCTATTGTCGAGCACCTTTCTTTCGTCTCGTCAATGCTTTAAATAATCATCGAGCACTACAGTTCTGCCCTTGATGATTTTGCGCCTTTTTCCTTTATTCTTTCATAATCGTCGGGCACTGCGTTCTGCTCTTGACAATTTTGCGCTTTCTTTCTCTATTGTCGAGCACCATTCTTTCGTCTCATCAATGCTTTAAATAATCCTCGAGCACTGCGTTCTGCCCTTGATGATTTTGCGCCTTCTTCCTTTATTCTTTAATAATCGTCGGGCACTGCGTTCTGCTCTTGACGATTTTGCGTCTTCTTTCTCCATTGACGAACACCCTTTTTTCGTCTCGTCAATGCTTTAATAATCATTGAGCACTGCGTTCTGCTCTTGATTATTTCGCGCCTGCTCTATCTATTCTTTTATAATCATCGAGCAAGTACGTTTCTTCCCTTGATGATTTTGCGCCTATTCTTTTATAATCGTCGAGAAGTACATTTCCGCTCTTGATAATTCGCCTTATTTCCCACCACTAAACTTTCTTCACCTCCCTAGAATTACCCATTTACCTCCCCTTACTGCATAAAACCAAATAAATATTTTGATCTAGACGCATTCTAATTAATATAGATAAAATATCTCTACTTGGTAACTCCATTGCAGATGAACAACCGAAAAGCTAAAAACGAACGGCGAAGTAAACGAAACATTCGAGCCGGCGTACAGACCCGTGCAAAGCACGTAGTCTCGTGCCTGCGTTGATTAACACGCGAACAGATTGCTAATAAACCTCGCATCAAAACAATCCAGACGGTTTTGTTCCCTTGATACATGTTGCGCAGCTTTTGGAAGACTAGCATTAACTCTACCAATTCACAAGCAGCTTTAACATCCGCGTCTAACCGAATTAAAACTGAGCCTACGGAAGGCCACACTTTAGACCTACCGGCAGCCGCTTCAGACCTATTAACTTACCTCGAATTAAACCGAAAATCCAAATCTAAAGAAGATACCTCACAAGGAGAGCTATCACCTATCGATTTAAATACTAAAGAACCAATTACCAGAAAGACATACGGAAATAGACCAATACACAGCCTATTTGCAAAATTAAATTAAGTAACATCTGTATACTCATATAAAATACCCAATAAAATGAAATAAACCTATCTATTTGTTAATTCAAATGAGACCTAAATTTTCGGATAAGACTGTACAAAAACTCAGGAAAATAGGTCTTTATTCTATTATCAATAATATTATTATTGGACTATTAATTGACTTAGCTACAGGATTAATAGATATCGATTTGTTCACAGTCCTCGTAGAAAATCTTTATATTCCCAAAGGGAAATTGAGAGTAGAAATTATAAGATATCCAGAGGACAATTTTGACTTCTTTTACAATTTATAAATGAACTGTACAATTGTTGATAGAGCTATAAAAGAGTTTATGCGAAAATTGTTATTCAAAACATTAGTTGGTGTCGTTTGTGATTTTATGACGGACGATTTGACCGCCGACGAAGTAATCTCCATTTTAGAAAACTTTAAGAATCTTACACGAGGTCTCGCCACGCCTACTTAAATTTCCCATCCTAGTGCCTTCCCAGCCCCCAGATCTCCAACATCAGTTCTAATCTCGGCGTCCCTGGGGTATAGCCGGTGTAAGCAGATTGCCCCGCAAAAAATAGAGCCCTCTTTTCTTCCTAGCCTAGGCGTAGGAAGAGAAAAGAACCGTCTTCCGGACGTGACACTATACAACTTCACAAAAAAAGCAGAAATTACCATATAATTTATTGAAACCTGCAACAAATTCCCTACAACAAGCACATTGTGGCATATAGGCGAATCCCCCAGATGCCTTAGCAGCCATACAGAAAAAGAAGAAGAAGACTTGATCGATATGACAGATTTCTTAATTTCATAAGTCATTTACAATAGCAAAAATCGTAATTTTAACCTCGAAATAATAAGAGAACAAAGAAATATGCTCTAATAAATTTTGATCACGTGACTGATTTGCTGCTGCAGCATGCTGCGTATGAAAAGAGTTCTGTGAAGTTAGCCTACTAAAATTAGATTTTCAAAGTTTCAATAATTGGAATCAATAGTTGGTCTTTTATCAGCACAGACCAGGGTCTTTTAATAATTGTTGGTTATATTTTAGCTTTTGTTGGTTATTAGTTTGATTGTTATTAAAAAAATAAATATCAAAATGTGAAGTTAGCCTACCTAAATATACAATTTCAATAGATCTTAATTAATTATGAAAATCTCTCCTCCAATTTTAAAGTCGACCAGAGTGGCAATAATTTATTTTAAATAATTAGTTTAATTTACAACGTTTCGGCTGTCATTGCAGCCCTTTTCAAGTAATCTATAAACAATTATATACATATAAATATAATCTTAATGCGCTTAATCATACAAATAATTATAAATTTACAAAAATATATATGTTTACATACCAGATTAATACAATAAATCATATTTACAGCAAACCCCCGACAAAATTCACCATTGTTTTGATGAACAATGTATAACTGACAGAAGTAAGCCCGAAATAAATAGATGTTGACTGTTAGTAGAAAACTTAGTCATTACGCGTTGAGGAAATATAAAACCAAAGTACTGTGTCTTTCGCAATTTTTAAACCGTCAATACAAAGTCAAATAAATAGATAAATAAATAAATAAATAAATAAATATGTAACATATGACAATATAATATATTAAATAGCTTCAAGAACGCGATCATAAATCCCACTGAAATTCTCCGTATCTTTTTGTAAATTAATGCTTTTTCTTTGGTTTTTTATATAGAACATTTCTGCTATTTCTCTTTTTCTCGTTTGTTTTTCTTGATGCAGAATCACAGGAGAATCCCAACGGAACTCATGATCGTTACAAGTCCGATGCAAACTAACAACTGAGTGTGATGTCGTGTCTTTTTTAATGTTATTTTTATGTTCCTTAATACGTGTTTCTAAATGTCGCTTTGTTTGTCCAATATATGTAGAGTCGCAATTCGCGCATTCGATCTTATAGACGACATCGGTTCTTTTTAAGTTATCAATACTATCTTTTCCTCTTTTTATCAAAGTGTCTAATTTTTTTGGAACGGTATATACTACACCGATTCCATTTTTGTTTATGCAACGAGTAATATTTTCGCTCAAATCTCTAATATACGGCAACACTATAACATTTCGTGTATCAAATTTATCTCGATTAGACGCACCAAAATTACCGCCAAATTTAATCGCCCTAAGTCTCTGGATAATGGACTCATAGATGATTCAATTTACAAACAATTGAGATGTACTAATGGCAATTTTGGTGCGTCTAATCGAGATAAATTTGATACACGAAATGTTATAGTGTTGCCGTATATTAGAGATTTGAGCGAAAATATTACTCGTTGCATAAACAAAAATGGAATCGGTGTAGTATATACCGTTCCAAAAAAATTAGACACTTTGATAAAAAGAGGAAAAGATAGTATTGATAACTTAAAAAGAACCGATGTCGTCTATAAGATCGAATGCGCGAATTGCGACTCTACATATATTGGACAAACAAAGCGACATTTAGAAACACGTATTAAGGAACATAAAAATAACATTAAAAAAGACACGACATCACACTCAGTTGTTAGTTTGCATCGGACTTGTAACGATCATGAGTTCCGTTGGGATTCTCCTGTGATTCTGCATCAAGAAAAACAAACGAGAAAAAGAGAAATAGCAGAAATGTTCTATATAAAAAACCAAAGAAAAAGCATTAATTTACAAAAAGATACGGAGAATTTCAGTGGGATTTATGATCGCGTTCTTGAAGCTATTTAATATATTATATTGTCATATGTTACATATTTATTTATTTATTTATTTATTTATCTATTTATTTGACTTTGTATTGACGGTTTAAAAATTGCGAAAGACACAGTACTTTGGTTTTATATTTCCTCAACGCGTAATGACTAAGTTTTCTACTAACAGTCAACATCTATTTATTTCGGGCTTACTTCTGTCAGTTATACATTGTTCATCAAAACAATGGTGAATTTTGTCGGGGGTTTGCTGTAAATATGATTTATTGTATTAATCTGGTATGTAAACATATATATTTTTGTAAATTTATAATTATTTGTATGATTAAGCGCATTAAGATTATATTTATATGTATATAATTGTTTATAGATTACTTGAAAAGGGCTGCAATGACAGCCGAAACGTTGTAAATTAAACTAATTATTTAAAATAAATTATTGCCAGTCTGGTCGACTTTAAAATTGGAGGAGAGATTTTCATTATTTATTACTGGCGACTCTTAAGGATTATCATTTATTCTATTACACCAAGACCTTACTATGGTGGTTGTACAAAGAGGCTATTTTAATTATGTGGCGGAGAAATTTAGTAGGCAAATGTCCTTGATGCTTAAATCGTGGATCAAGACTAAGAAGAACATTTGTAAAACATACCAACAACTGATCTTTTTACTACGTTGCAGACGGATGGATATTTCACCTCCGCATATTAACAACGGTATAGCAATTAAATCAAATATTTTCCAGAGCAGAAATGTCACACGTAAATGGCTATATTTCCAGCATCGTAACAAAATCGTGTTATTAAACTTAGAGATAGAGGATATTAATTAATTATACGTCAAATCGATAGGAAATCGATTGTTGGTCCCAATTATGTCTTTAGAAATGATTGTTGGTCGATTATTTACTAATTATAACAAAATAATTATTTTTCAATTGCTCACATATACTGCGCATGCGCATATATCCCTGGTCTGTGCTGATAAAGCCATAGTCAAATATCTGTAAAATAAGAAATATTAATATAACAACTTAATTGTTTTTTATTTAGCAATAATAATTTTTTTTAATTTTTTACCTGTAATAACCATAAATTTTTTACTAACTGATTTTCTCAACATAGTTTATATCGTTAGTACAATTACTCAAAATCCTAATAAATACACTAATTGTAAGACTAATTATAAATGTGTCAAGTTAAACGTATTTGTATAAAATACCTGTTTTATCTAATTGTACATTTCTCTGATCGCGGAATAATATATTTGTAGAAAGTTAACTTAATGGTTGGAAACAGCATGCGCAGTATATGTGAGTAATTGAAAAATAATTATTTTGTTATAATTAGTAAATAATCGATCAACAATCATTTCTAAAGACATAATTGGGATCAACAATCGATTTCCTATCGATTTGACGTATAATTAATTAAAATTTATTAAAATTGTATATTTAAGTAAGCTAACTTCACATTGATATTTATTTTTTTATAATAAGAAAAGAAGGATATTTTGTAAAGCACCAGTAAATATAATCACAAGGATAAAACTCTTTGAAGAAATTTTTTAGACGACCAAACTGAGCAAAATGTTAATTTATTAAATCAAATCATTAAATCTTCCTCATAACGTTTCGACCTTTGGTTCAGGTCCTTATCAAATGAACACTGTAATAATAATTTCACAATTTAAATGATACAATAAACCATAAAAACGAAATTAATAAAAATACCACAATTTATCGTAACTTAATAGACGTAAAACGAAAAGGTAATACACAACATAAAAAATAAATTAAAATAAAGTAGAAAAGAAAAATTAATAAAAAATACATAAAAATAAGAATAAAAATACAATTAATCTACAGATTAAAAAATAAAAAAACTTAAATAAATTAAAGAATAAAAAATAAAATACAATAAAAATAAAAATAAAATTAATTTACAATAGTAATTGTAATTGTAAGTTTACAATAGTAATTGTAATTGTAGTTTATTTTTTTAATAACAATCAAACTAATAACTAACAAAAGCTAAAATATGACCAACAATGATCAATAAAAGATCAACTATTGATTCCAATTATTGAAACTTCGAAAATCTAATTTTGGTAGGCTAACTTCACAGAACTTATGAAAAAACATCTTTAGAACATATAGATATGGAAAGGGAATAGGAGACTAAAAAGTGTCCGCAGGAAGTGAGAAAGAAAATCATCATTGCTTCTCTCTCACTGGTTACTGCTCGAAAGTGCGCATGCGTGCCATCTGACGCACACAATACAGTATACATAACACACATGATACATATGTGTGTACATATACATAAGCTGCCGCGCATGCGCATTTTTAAGCAGTAACCAGTGAGAGAGAGGCAACGATGATTTTCTTTCTCACTTCTTGCGGACACTTTTTTCTGTTGAGAACAAAGGCAATTCCCCTTTCATATCTATATGTTCTAAGCCGCAGGCACGAGGTTTCGCCTTTCGCGCGTAGCGTTCGTGTAATTCGAGGATTATAATTTTTATGAAGTTGACTTTGGGCAATATATCAAAAAATAATGTACATATCTTTTTAATTTGCTTTTTATTAAATATTTTATTATTTATTTTCCAGCCCAAAAGTTATTATATAGAGATGACTTACTAAATATTTGAGATAGAATAAAAATATTTTGCTAGTAAATAAATAGGACGTATAGCTTACAATTAATTATTTTCAAGAAAAATTAATTTAAACAATATATGGCAATTTTTATATTCGGCTCAGATTAGATTGATTTTCGAGAAGTCGCCGTAGTACATACACTATAAAGTTTGCGGTTATCATGCTGTTAACTTGGGTGCAATTCTTGTCACTAACACTTTTTTTCATTTATGCAAATTAGAATATTTAATTATGTAAAACAAAATTAATTTAATAATTTTTTAACTTTTTTAACTTTTGCAATAGCGTTTTATTTGCTTCATTTTATATTAGGTACAATGTATAAAATAAGATTATGTAAAATAAAAATTATCCAGTTGTGTATCAGTATAAAAAAATTGCCTTGCAAGTGCAAAAAGAAACAATAAAATTCTTAAATTAATTGTATTTTACATAAATAAATATTCTAATTTGCATAAATGAAAAAAAACAGTGTGAGTGATAGGAATTGAACCCGATTTGACTTTTAATTACTTGTCTAATTAAAAATTATCCGATTTATGCCGTGTTTGGTGTCGTTTTAATCGCTAAAGTTTCATTAAGCCATTAAAATTATTTCTCAGAGAGATCTTTCCCTCTGTATACTAGAGGGACCTTTCCCTCTAGTATACAGAGAAAAAGAAAAAATATTTTTTAGTCATGCGAGAGTGACTAAAATAAAAGCCAGCACTTTACAACAAGTAAAACAAGATTAAATACAATAAATTACAATATCGCTAACACTGAAAAAGAAACGTGACAATATAAAAAATTAAATTAAATTAAATTTAAAAAATTAAAAAAAAATATAAAAAAATAAAAAATCCGCTATATAAAACAATAAGTGGGAGCCCTTTTTATTGAACTTGGGTTCATAATAAAGAGGTCAATGCAATCCGCGAAATCATTAGCCAGCGAGCAAAGACGTTTTAATGGCTTATGTTTGACGTAGGAAGTGCGATGCGACTCCATTGAGAATACTTGCTTAGATCTAAGTGTTTTACCAGGCACATGAAGCCCGATGCGCTCCAGCAATTCCGAACAGTCAATGGAACCACTTACAATTTTGGAAATGAAAACCACGTCCAACATAATTCTACGGTCTTTTAAAGTTAAAAAAATTCATTTCTTTCAATATGCTATCATAATTATGATCGAGAATGCTCATCGGCCTATTCAACTTGTAGCTAATCCTATGGAGAAAACAGTGTTGAATTCTTTCAAATAGGGCGCATTGGTTCGCGTAAAAAGGAGCCCATATAATTGAGGCAAAAAGTTTGAGTGTATTAATGTTATTAAATAATTTACACGAGCGGTTTATGATGCCAAGTTTTTAAATGCAGATGCCGTAATATGAGAGATATGTTTGTCGAAAGAGAGATTGCTACTAAAAATTACTCCGAGATCACGTATGAAGTCAACTGTAGAGACATGGGCTCCGCTTAAATTATAACATGAATATAGCTAACCCTCTTCCGACTAAAGTGAATGACGTGACATTTAGCGAGATTAAAAATTAAACCATTTTTCCTACTCCAAGAAATCCAAACCATGCAAGTCCTACAGGAGAGCATCGCCCAAGCTTGAGACTCTCCTAAAAATCTTAAGGTCATAAAGCAGAAATCTGAAATGAGCAAGTACCTGCTTAATATCATTAATAAATTAAAAGTTTAACAAGGCTCTGTAATATTAAATTTAAAGTGTATAAACAAGCAATAAAAGCTAAATCGTGCGTTATCCCAACGAAATTAAAATTTTTTCGTTAGAATTAAATACCTGTGCACAAGGCACCAAATTTTACTTGGTCACGGCCAAGACTTAAAATAGGAATAATCTCTATACATGAGATTTAATTCCTGATTCAGCGACTTTCGGAGATCTATATTTTTCTCTCGCATTTATTTCCTTAGGGGGGAAGAGGGGATGTATGGAATTAAATCTCATGTATAGAGATTATTCCTATTTTAAGTCTTGGCCGTGACCAAGTAAAATTTGGTGCCTTGTGCACAGGTATTTAATTCTAACGAAAAAATTTTAGTTTCGTTGGGATAACGCACTGTCATCCGCGGTTTGGCTCTTATTGCCTGTTTATACACTTTAGATTTATATCATTAATAAAGATATTAAATAATAAAGGGCGCAAATGTGACCCTTGGGGAACTCCCGATGTAACACAACAATATTTCGAGAATATCCATTATTAAATTTAACGACCTGAGACCTGTTCGAAATAAAGCTTGCCAGCCATTCCAAAAGACTTCCGCCCACACCGAGAGCACGCAGCCAAAGAATATAGATAAGTATAGAAGCACGGTTCTCGGTACCCTGCGGATCGCACGAGCTGGGATATTTTGCTATAGTTTACGTCACGTATACTGTACTGAAATGCAATAGATAGTACAGTATACTTGACGTAAACTATAGCAAAGTACCCCAGCTCGTGCGACCCGCGGGATACCGAGAACCGTGCTTTCTATACTCGTCTATATTCTTTGATGCAGCTTACTAATTAGAATCGCATGATTTACGCTATCGAACGCTTTTCTAAAATTGGTATAAACGGCATCCACCTGAAGATCTTTTTCCAGAGTCGATACAATATAGTCATAGTAAAGGACTAGGTTGGTAGACGTTAAATGCGAATTAATAAAACCGTGCTGCTCGTTGATAATAACATTTTTCAGCAGCTGCGACAATTTTCGCGTTATGATGTTTTTAAACATTTTGGGCATAATGCACTGCTTGCTAATTGATCTATAGTTAGAAATCAAGGTCTCATCGCCATCCTTAAAAATCGGTGCTACAATACAGGTCTTCCAAGCAGGAAACGTCCCGCAGCGCAACTTACAAAAAATCAACTATAATACCACGATAAAATTGCACGATTTAAAAAATATAGGGGAAATCCACATCTAAGTTAGCTCTAATATTTAACTTGTTTACACACGTAAGCACCTCCCCAATACTTATATCGATACTTGAAATATTTAAATCATGCTTATATTTAAAGTCTGTATTCGCGAAGCCATTTCGAGCATATACCGCTTCAAAATAGTCGGCAAAGGAGTTTGCGATGGTCAGATCGTTTTCAATGAGATCGTCGCCAATCCGAATGCATGACGAAGACGAATTCTTTTTTCGAATGTTATTAATGAAACTCCAGAAAACTCTTGCATCTCTAAAAACAGCGGATTCCGTGCACCGCAAGTAATCCTCTCAAGTCTTTCTGGAGAGAATTTTACATCTCGATATAATATTTGAAAATTCAAGGTAATCAAAAATTGAACCAGATCTTTTTTTGCTCTTATGAGTGCAACTAGCTCACCAGAAAACCAGCTCGGAAAAGACAACTTATATACAGTATAATTAGGCACAAAAGATGCGATTGCTAAATTCAGATGCATATGGGGCATTATTTATAAAGTAATCCACTCAAATTTTCAAAGTTTTCCAATCACGCTGAAATTTGCAGAAAGTGTAGTCCTATCAAAAGTAAAATTATTCCTCAAGTTGTTTAGCCCACACCAACGGACAATTCTTTTATAAACTATAAATTGACAATATCTTGTAAAACATTCAATTTTCGTTATACATTTATATTTTTTATGCACGGAATAATGAGACCAATCAATAGGTCCAAAGAAAACACAGTTGCAAAAGACGTATGTAATTTTCAAGAAGCAACTGCCCAACAAACAACATTATAATTGCTAT